>NW_009646935.1:1972041-1997734 GCF_000708025.1 Charadrius vociferus | reverse complement strand
AAGGGCTAGATCTCCCCTCATAAATGAAACCCAGTTCCTAATCAAAACCTGATGATATCATCTCTGGGACATTCTTTCCTGATGTAACCCTCCCACTATAATCAAGTAAAGGATTCTCAAAGACATAGACTCGGAAAAAAAGTCTACAATTAAAGATTCTGACTGGAAGAGCAAGGACCTTGGCATTAACCAGTGGTCCCTGTCTCTGAAAGGTAGAAATCATATTAGGTTATTAACATATCATGTGAACCAGAAGACCATGTGGATCATCTGAGTTACTACAAATATTGTTTTAATATCTACTTCAGAGAATAATCAGCTCAACGTTGTTCTGACCTTATGAAGATCTTGGTTTTTTAATATAATTTCAGTCTGGAGGAAATAATTAAACTTAAGTTTAGAAATACACAGAATCACAGAGTGGTTGAACCTGGAAGACACCTCTGGAGATTGTCTACCCTGAACCTCCAGCTCAGAGCAGGGCCAGCTACAAGAGGTTGCTCAGGACTGCATGCTGGACTTGCTCCAGTATGTCCATGTCTCTGTTGTAGAATTGGACTCAGCACTCCAGACATGTCTCAGTAGTGCTGAGTAGAAGAGAAGGACCGTCTCCCTTGACCTGTGGGCAGTGCTCTGCCTAATGCTGTCCAGGAGGCTGTAGGACTTTTTTGTTCCAAGGGCATATTACTTGCTTGTGGTCAGCTCATTGGCCACTGGGACTCCAAAGTCTTTTTCTCCCAAACTGTTTTCCAGCTGGTGAGTCCCCAGCCCAGCCTTTGGCATGGGGCTATTCCTCCCCAGGTACAGGACTTTGCATTTTGCTTTCTTGAACTTCATGATGTTCCTGTCAGCCAATTTCTCCAGCTTGTCAAGGACCCTCTGAATAGCAGCACAATCATGTGGTGTATTATTCACTCCAGTTTTGCATCCCCTGGAAACTTGCTGAGGGCGCACTATGCCGCATCATTCAAATTATTAACGAAGACATTAAACAGTAGTGGCCCCAGTACGTTCCTTGGGGTACAGTGCTAGTGACTGTCCTCCAACTGAAATTTGTGCCGCTGATGACAACCATTTGAACCTGGCAGTTCAGCCAGTTTCAATCTGCCTAACTCAACTCACCTCACTCACCTAGCCTGTGCTTCATCAGGTAGCTATGAGGATGTTATGGGAGACAGCCTCAGAAACCTTGCTACAGTCAAGAAAGCAGTATTCAATGCTCTCCCTCATCGACTCAGCCAGTCATCTCATTGTAGAAGACTATCAGGTTGGCCAAGCATGACTGACCTAAAATAGTTGTATTTCATGAGAGCTATCAGAATAGCAAACATAATTAGCATTACTATCATGGCATGCCATCAGTCTGACTGCTTTAGGCTGAGATATTTTTTAGCCTCCTGATTGTCCAGCTCTCCTAGTTACTTTCATAGCCACTTCTCTACTAGATTTTATTTGAACCATGATCACAAAAGAGAATAATTGTTCACATCAGATACCATGTAAGTATAACGAAGGAAAGATCATATACGGTCATATGGGAGTTGAAATTGTAACCACAGATTCCTTTCTTCTTCATAATTCATTAGAATTAGGCAAAATTAAATTCCAGACATCACTTTAAATCAGTAATATTATTGTCCCTTAACAGGTTATGTCCATCATAGTTTGTGTAATTTTGTTTATACTTTAGTGGACTTACTGTTCCATGAATTTCACTGTTTTGAATTAGAAGGTTTGTGAGACATTTTCAGGAGGACCTCAGCTGGCCTTTAGCATTCAGGAAAGCTAGCACCACTTTAACAGCACCTTGTCCTTTCTCTGGGTACTGTTCTAAAGGGTGGTAGTAATATCTACTTCTGCCTGCTTTATAGTTCTGTCAAATAATTTCATGTCTTCCAAATGGGATAATAAAATCAATTGATAGCACTAAACCATTTTATTTCCTCTCATACAGAAGCTTATTTAGTGACAGTTTAAAAAAAAAGAGTCTTCAACCACCTATACATACAGCTGAGATCACCCTGGTGTTCTGAAAACACCTTTGTAAAGGATCTGTAGTAGAAATTTGAGTGAGTCAGAGAGATACTTCAGACTAAAAAATGTGTTCTCAGCTGTACCAGTATGTTCTTCTTTGTATTTCTAAAATAACACTTCAAATATTAGAACTCAGGGTATGGTAAATATTTTTAAGATCTGCTCAATGCTGAAGATAGTAAGTGCACTTGTTTTGGTAAAGCCACATCCCATCCAAAATATTATTAGGTAACCTAAGTTGGTCTTTAACTTACAAAGCCATGTTATTGTAGTAGCATAATATTTATGTATTGTGGTATGATATTTGGTTAATACATGCAATCAAATAAAAATATATATTTTTTAGTTTTGAACACATAAACATAAACACTATGGGACTCAAAAGTACATAAAATAGTTAAGAAGTTAGAGGAATTTATTGCTAAAGTCGTTTTGATTAACCAAATTGACTTTGTCACTGTGGAAACTTAGAAAACATATTTTGCATAAGAAGAACAAAATTCAAGCATTTCAGTAATAACAAAAATGTCAAAGGTTTAATTTTTTTAATATGCAAGGGCTGAAGCTGAATAATATTTGTTCCATACGTTTGCAGTGATGTTTAAAATTTTCCTATGGGGGAATATTTTTCAATATGTTTTTACAGTTCTTCAGTAGGAACTCCTGCTCGTTCTTTTTTCCTCCAGCACATACTTTTTATGGAACTACAGTGCTTAATTACCAGACTGTGAAGCTATAATTCCAAGTTCACATCATGTTGATTCTACTTTGTATGTAATTAAAAAAATTGATGTATTTATATTGAATTTAACAAAGAATTACATTTTGAAAAGAGAAGTTGTCCTCTAATATAAATGAGTTAGCAAACATACAAAAAATAGTCTTCTGGAAATGCACACTTATCACACCTAACCAACTTATTCTAATCATCATATACGAAGGTGCCTGCACAACTATAATTGTCAAATTGCGAAGCTGTTATTTTTATAAGTCATAAGTCACTGTTTTTTTAACTTTTTTGCATCACGGTTAATCTCAGACATTCAAACGAATGTATAACTACAAAGCCACTTTAGGTGGTGCCCATTCTTACTTCAGGAAACCCGTGAGAATTTTGCTGTTGAGCTCAATAGCTGCAAAGTCATACCTCTCGTAAAAGTTTAAAATTAAAGATCTGAAAGCAAATCCCAGAACTCTATTTTATAGTTGTAATTCTTGTACACAAAGGAAATAACTTATATACTCCAGACTTATACAGAAAGCCTATAGGAAATGCAGAAAAATATCTGTATTACATGAAACGTATCTAATCATATGAAAATGTAACCCAGTGTCCTTAATCACAAAATAGCATCTTTCTTCAATTTTCTATGTTTATGCCTAAGTTAATATTACATATGTTATTTAAGTTAATAGTTTTGATACCAGATGGTCTAGCTTTTCAGTTCAAGGTAATAGTATGGTTAAACAAAAGCGTTATTTTTCTAACTTAAAGCACCAAACTTAATTTGCTATTAATAGTTATGCACTGCGGAATCAGATTCACAATTTGTAAATATTTTGGTAGCAACTGGACATTCATAGCAGCAACTAAAATTTTGGCAGGAATTATCTAGAATTCATTAGAAGTCCTCTTGCTTAACACATCTGCTAACTGCTTGCAAAACCAATACTAGCATTAATTTGGTGATGATAGACAGAAGCACAACAAATAGCAAGTACTCAGCAAACAGTTTACAGGCAACTAATAGGCTGAATATATTCTACCAAACTATTGCACAAATAACTGTAAATAATAAATATACCTGCAGAAACCAAAAATGGGTCACACAAAGCTTATTAATGGAATTCTTCTAAGTGAATGATGGAGTTCAACTTGAACTTTTCAGTCACTATCTACCTAAGTTCAACATTAGACAAAATGTTCACATGTGAAGGCCCCATTGAGGATTAAATAATACATAACCTGACAATATATTATTTACTTCAGGAAACGCGATGTGATTGATGCAATCAGACACAATATGCTGCAGCCCATAACAGAGAAACTGAAAATTCAGGAGAAAGAAAAAAAGAAAAAGCAAAAATCCAAACCACTTCTATTCCTGAAACAGGAAGAAGAGAATTAGACTTTCATGCAAGAAATCCAGGCACCAAGAAACCAAGAAGTGAAGAAAATACTCATTCTGGTTTTCATGAATCTTTTTTTTCCAGTTTACTAGCTTCAGTTTCAAATTATTTTTCTTTTTAATTCTTTTTTTCTGTAGCATATCCTACATTTTCTTCCTATCAAAGTATTAATACACTGTAATCACAAGTTTTTGATCTATTTATTTAAAAGAGTGCCGTTTTGTGCATTTCTCAGAGCACTTCTTGAAAGTTAATTACAGGTCTCATCCTTCTGAAATTTAGTTTTTCTCCATAGTCATGAAAAGCTGGGCCCCAAACCCAGACACAGTATTCCAATATTGTTAAAATCACTGCCCTACACAAGGGAAGAAAAGGGAGATCTTTCTTTTATTTTCTCAGTGCTTCCTTGATTCTGTAACCATAGATCACATTACAGCCTCATTTGCCACAATATCACACATAAAGATCATGCTGAATTATTTATCCGCTCTGATCACAATCTTTTTCATATTTTCTCCTCAAAGTCACCTCTTCTTTCTGTTCCTACCCCTTCATGTAGACATTGCCTGGATTATTTGTTACTATATATTCTGCATTAAAATATTTTTTTTAGGTAGGCTTAATTTACCTCTCAGTCTAAACGGTTCCTTGACTTGGCTAGTTTAGCTGTCCACCAAGCTTTATAAGTGGCTGTTAAGTGATTTCATATTTACTTTGGACTACTGGAGGAATTACAAATAATGTTAGACCTATTATTTACCTTTTCAAGATTCTGCTAGAAAACACCCCCAGTGACAACTACTTTTGAGATCTGTCAACTAGCTAGCTCTTAATTCATTTAACATGGGCTTTACAGATATGAATAGTGCTATTTTCCTATCACTATATTGAAGTTCACTATATTATATATACACAGTTACCTTTATCCATCAAAATTGCAATCTCAAATACCGAAAAAGTTTACATCCCAAGACAGATTTTGCATATAGTGTTTGAGTATTTTTTACATTCTTTGGTATTTTATCAGTTTGGGATGTTTGGTTTTGGGTTTTTTTCCCCATCTTATTCATTTCTGGTGTTTTATTAGAAGCCTGTCATCAACCAGTTTACAGGAAGTTGTCTTGCTTGCCTTTCCTGAAAAAAGGCACAACAGCTTTGTGGGGCTATGTCAGTATATCTATTTCAGTAGATGTATTAAAAATTGAAAAAATTAAATACATTTTCAGCCAATTCTTTTTGGGAAAGTGTGTGGTATTCAGGGTTTATTCAGTATTTAAAATTCTTTTAAGATATCTCATTTACTTTCTGTTGTACCCCAAATGGAAAAAGAGAACAGCAGTTCCACTGCGGTTTAAGTGATGTCATCCCTGAAAGCACAATTCACAACATCCCAGTTATTTAGCCCTACTGATTCAAAAAGTTGAGTCCCTAGCAGATGCTTTCTACTGTCTGCTATTACTAATGGACTAGAAAGGGCTTAATTGTTGTCAATCACATTACCAGACACACCTACATAATTTCACAGCTTTCCAAATGCAAAACAAGTTTTCTTGTTAGTGAATACCTGTGCCTTTTCTACATTGTTATTCAAAGGTTCATCATCTCCATCTGGCGTCTGGCTTATGACCCAGTAGGATTTACTATATTCCAAATATAGTTCAAAAAAACGCCCACCCAACTCTCTATTTTATAGATTTACATTGAGAGCCGGGGATTTCTTTCCTGCTATCTCCATCTTCTCTGATCAATTTTCTACAGTTTCAAAATTCTAATTTTTACTTACTGTTATTTTCTTATCTTCTCTTTCTTTTGACTATATGATGCTTTTTAATATCTATTTGTGGTCCTCACCACTTGCATTATTCAGTGGATTGAGCTAGACAGAGAAGAAATAGGTAGGCTTAGCTAAGGCCACAGAAAAAAGGAATGCCCATATAAGTGGGAAAAGAACACAGGCCTTGAATCTGAAATTGGTATTTCAGAGGAAAGAATTCACCTCTGTATAAAGATATTTGACACCTACTAGTGCTAAGTATGATGCAAGAACAAAGTATTCTTACTCTAGTTTATCTAAACCATTCATCCTGGACTGTGGAGTTGTGACTTACCAAGCATTTTCAATATTCACAGAATCACAGAATGGTTAGGGTTGGAAGGGACCTCTGGAGATCATCTAGTCCAACCCCCCTGCCAGAGCAGGGTCACCTACAGTACGTTGCACAGGACAGCGTCCAGGCGGGTTTTGAATGTCTCCAGAGTGGGAGACTCCACCACCTCTCTGGGCAGCCTGTTCCAGTGCTCCACTACCCTCAAAGTAAAGAAGTTCCTTCTCATGTTAAGATGGAACTTCCTATGTTCAAGTTTATGCCCATTACCCCTCGTCCTATCACTGGGCGCCACTGAAAAAAGACTGTTCCCATCCCCCTGGCATCCTCCCATTAAGTATTTGTAAGTATTAATAAGATCCCCCCTCAATCTTCTTTTCTCTAGACTAAAGAGACCCAAGTCCCTCAGCCTTTCCTCATAAGAAAGGTGCTCCAGTCCCCTAATCATCTTCGTTGCCCTTTGCTGGACCCTCTCCAGCAGTTCCCTGTCCTTCTTGAACTGGGGAGCCCAGAACTGGACACAGTACTCCAGATGCGGCCTCACCAGGGCAGAGTAGAGGGGGAGGATGACCTCCCTCGACCTGCTGTCCACACTCTTCTTGATGCACCCCAGGATGCCATTCGCCTTCTTGGCCGCCAGGGCACATTGCTGGCTCATGGTCATCCTGTTGTCCACCAGGACTCCCAGGTCCCTCTCCACAGAGCTGCTCTCCAGGAGGTCAGCCCCCAACCTGTACTGGTGCATGGGGTTATTCCTCCCCAGGTGCAGTACCCTACACTTACCCTTGTTGAACTTCATAAGGTTTCTTTCTGCCCAACTCTCCAGCCTGGCGAGGTCACGCTGTAAGGCAGCACAGCCTTCTGGCGTGTCAGCCACTCCTCCCAGTTTTGTGTCATCAGCAAACTTGCTGATGGTACACTCTATCCCTTCATCCAGATCATTGATGAATATGTTGAACAAAACTGGGCCCAGTACTGACCCCTGAGGGACACCACTTGTTACTAACCTCCAACTAGACTCTGCGCCACTAACCACAACCCTCTGAGCTCTATCTGTGAGCCAGTTCTCAATCCACCTCACCGTCCATTCATCTAAGCCACACTTCCTAAGCTTTCCTGTGAGGATGATGTGGGAGACAGTGTCGAAAGCCTTGCCAAAGTCAAGGTAGACAACATCCACTGCCCTCCCCTCATCCACCCATCTAGTTACTTTGTCATAGAAGGCTATCAGATTAGTCAGACATGACTT
Organism: Charadrius vociferus; assembly: GCF_000708025.1. Taxonomy (NCBI): domain Eukaryota; kingdom Metazoa; phylum Chordata; class Aves; order Charadriiformes; family Charadriidae; genus Charadrius; species Charadrius vociferus. Next base: position 1,990,216 of record NW_009646935.1, on the reverse strand, counting down.
CCCCTTGGTGAATCCATGTTGACTACTTCTGATAATCTTCTTTTCATCCAGGTGCTTTGAGATGACTCCCAGAACAAGCTGCTCCATCATCTTCCCAGGGATGGAGGTGAGGCTGACCGGCCTGTAGTTTCCCATCGAGGGGTTAATGAGGATTCTTTCCAGGATTTAACTAAAACCCTATCCCCTGGTTTAATCTTATGTATAGGCATATCTAAAGGGGGTCTTTGAACTACCAAACCTTTATTTCGTAATTGTTCCCTCCGGGTCATTAGCTGAATTAGATAAGGTTTAACTTGTTGGCTTTCGAGCTGAGGGTGATTTTGTGGGATTTCTAAGTCATATGGCATTCCGTATAACATTTCAAAAGGGGAGATCCCAACATCTGTTCGGGGCTGGGTTCGAATATTTAGCAATGCTAGGGGCAGGCACTTTACCTAAGACATATAAGTTTCTACCATTAACTTTGTTAATTGCTTTTTTTATCTCTCCGTTCATTCTCTCAACTTTGCCTGAGCTCTGCGGGTGCCACGGAGCATGATATTGCCACTGGGTACCCAGAGAGGACAGAACTTCTTTTGTAATTCTTGATACAAAATGTGGCCCTCTATCGGAGTCAATTACTTCAATAGAACCATATCTTGGAATGATTTCTTCTAATAACCATTTCACTACTGTCTGAGCTGTAGCCCGGGCTGTCGGAAAGGCCTCTACAAAGTGTGTTAAATGGTCTACAATTACTAATAAATAACTTCCCCTCCAAAGGTGATTTTATTCACCTCTTCTACTAGGAGGGCTGCTGCTACTACTGCCTGCAAGCAAGTAGGCCATCCTCTACTTACGGGGTCTAAGAGTTTGGAAAGGTATCCTACTGGCTTCTTCCTTCCTGCCCATTCCTGAGCTAACACTCCGTATGCTGTTTCTTCCTCTATATTTACAATTAAAAAGAATGGCTTTTTCACAGAATTCACAGAATTCACAGGATTGTTAGGGTTGGAAGGGACCTCTGGAGATCATCTAGTCCAACCCTCCTGCCAGAGCAGGGTTACCTACAGCACGTTGCACAGGACAGCGTCCAGGCGGGTTTTGAATGTCTCCAGAGTGGGAGACTCCACCACCTCTCTGGGCAGCCTGTTCCAGTGCTCCACTACCCTCAAAGTAAAGAAGTTCCTTCTCATGTTAAGATGGAACTTCCTATGTTCAAGTTTATGCCCATTACCCCTCGTCCTATCACTGGGCGCCACTGAAAAAAGACTGTTCCCATCCCCCTGGCATCCTCCCATTAAGTATTTGTAAGTATTAATAAGATCCCCCCTCAATCTTCTTTTCTCTAGACTAAAGAGACCCAAGTCCCTCAGCCTTTCCTCATAAGAAAGGTGCTCCAGTCCCCTAATCATCTTCGTTGCCCTTTGCTGGACCCTCTCCAGCAGTTCCCTGTCCTTCTTGAACTGGGGAGCCCAGAACTGGACACAGTACTCCAGATGCGGCCTCACCAGGGCAGAGTAGAGGGGGAGGATGACCTCCCTCGACCTGCTGTCCACACTCTTCTTGATGCACCCCAGATTCATTCACATTCTCATATAATTTTTTCCTCTCTCTTCATTTACTCTCAAAATTTTTCTTAGCTTTAAAATATTAGAATTCTTGAAACCCAGTCCTCTTATAATAGTTATTACAGGTGTCCTCCAGCATACATCTATAAACAGAAGTCCATATTAATAGTAAATTGATGCTTTAAAAGGGTAGCTTATCCTGTTCTCTAGTTTGATTTAACCAGTACAGAACAGACCCCTTCCTGCATTTCTTGCAGGAAACTGTGCTAGTTAACACAGTGATTTGTAGGCATTCAGGTTCTGGCACTTTTGAGTTCTCAGTAGCCTTAAATCAGGTAATGATTTCTTTCATATAGGAGGTTTCTCTCTCACACACACAAACGTGTATTCTAAATTCCTGAAAGAGGTAAAATAGCTTAGCTTCTGGTCACGTGAATCACCCCAATCATTATCTTCGATAATACCACCTATATAAAATGTTTCATACCACTGAGAATTTCTACTTTTTTTTTTTCTTAATATTTAGCCTTGATAAAAGAGCAAATTGAAAACTGCCTTTCTTCACAATTTTGTGAGCTTGAATTTATACAGAATTTGTTTATTTAATGTTCTCTATGATGCTTCTGCTTAACTGTCACTGAGACTGATGCTCTTCTATAAGAACAGGCTGACCTGCCCACTCAGCTGTTTTTCTTGTGAAAACACACTACCCCCCAAACCACACACACATCATACATACAACAGTCCACCTCTTGTGTTTTGTGCCATCTGCCTCTTGCTTATGAAACCATAAGGACATCTGCAAAGACACTTCATATTTTTCTCCTATGCAGTTGTCTTCTGACCTCATATTGGAAGAGTTTTTATAAGTATGCAGTTTCATGTGATCCTAGATCATAGTTATAATAGATATACTATATAAAGTTCTGGAAAATTACTTTATACTTCTGATGAACCTTGCTGTTATGATTTCTATTACATGAATGCAGAACACCTTGCATTTTTTTAAAAGAAATACTTTTTTTTCACTATTTGTAATACAGAATTCTTTATGAGTTCTTGCTTCTACAACATACTTGAATAACTTCCCTTAGTACCTGCTTCTTCATGCCAAATAACGTTCACTAAATATGTTCCCTATAACTCTGTTTTGTCCTTCCAAAACAGCTATCTCATTATATGACTCATCAAATCTATGATAAAAATGTAAATAAAATTCCTACCTAGATAGAAAGCCTCCTACCTCTCCTTAGCAGTTGGTTATCAAATCACCAATCTGTTTCATTTTCTTTGTAGTGTTCCTGGCAGGGATCTCAAACTATGTCATCTCAAGAAAAACTTTGTTTTCTCAAACAATGTGTTGATATTTTCATTCCAGATTACTAATCCTCTCCTTCACAATTATGAGATTATACTTAATGCTGCCGCAATCTCTTTTTTCACTTTGAAGTATTTTAAGGATGAGGGCTTCATCAATATGTAGGTTAGTAGTTGAATCTTTACAAACAGAAAAATGGAGAGATGAAATAGGAAGCAGAATAGAAAACACAACCTGTCTAAGGCAGCTTAGTCATTACACTTGATTACTCATTATCTTCTTCTGTTACCTGCTGCAAAGCCATCTGTTAGTGGAAGGAACTCTACTCTGTTTCTCCAAATTTGCTCAAAATCCCTTGTTTACCATTCTGTTCAATCAGTTTCCTGGGACTACTTGTACACATAAAGTTAATCGTGTTCTTGCATGTTTGCATGAACAAGGTCAAATATTTGCCAAGAAGTTTCTGGTGATTTCATTCTTGAATGAATAAAAACATTATCAAACCCCCACAAATAAAACAACATTAAAAGAATTACATTCTTCCTCCATTTTTTGCTCAGACACTGAGGTATTTCTCACTGAACGTATTTGATAAAATAAAAGAGCTACAACTATGAGTCACTTCAGCAAATAATTCAGGACATGTTGTTTTTAGATACCTCACTGGGCCACGTAGGGACAGATGATGTTCATGTTAAAGCATTATAGCACTGCACATTTTAACGTCGCAGTACATTGAACCAAACTTCTCTAAATGTTGAAGTACTGAGTTAACTCCTAATCCAGTATTTTCATTTCCATGAATAATACTGTTTGGTATTTATAAGCCTGTTGGTCAAAAAACAAACAATGCATAATAATTTTCCCCATAAAACTCAGCACAGTAAAGCATTATTACAACAGCTATAACATTATGTAATATTTCTGACGCAGACTTCCTATTTCGGTAGACAAAATCTTTACCACTCACAACTATTCTAAATTTTTGATTGTTTTTACCCTTGAAACTAACACCTTTAATATTCAGATATTAATATCTTCTAGTATAAAGCACCAACTTGATTTATAGCTAAATGCTTGATTTGCTGTATCTGACCACCTTCAAATAATGGGCCTATAAAACAGAAATAAAAAATCTATTTGTTTGGTTTTGTTTTTTTAATGACATAGTACTATTTTCTTATTGAGAGCTTTCTCTCCATAAATGTTGGTAATAAATAGGTAGATAAACAGGGAAAAAGTAGTAAAATTTAATCTGCTTTTGTAAAAAACATATCTTTGCAGAGAAATTACCAGGAACTGGGAAGCAATCAAACACATTTGGTTAAATGTTGCACTGTAAAACAGTTTTTTAACTTCACATTCCAGATGCGCTAAAATAGAAATTTCTAAAAGTAAAGGTGGAACTTGATAACTTTGTTCTGTCCAAAGAGTATTTTTGCTTCACAACTTGACTTTATCTGGCATTTTACTAAACCAAATTAGCATCCTGTAAAAACACTCCTAATGAGTAAACTGTGTTGGATTTTTCCTCCTCATCATCACAAATTGCTTATAAAAAGGTATGTTTCTCAATTTTGTCTTTTTGAAATACACTTTCTGTGACATATTACTTGTTTAATATCTTGTAACGTGCAAAGTGCTGTAAAAAAGATACTTTTTAATGATAAGATCCACCTTGTGCTATTTTTCATGCCTATCTTTGAACTAACTTATCTTCTGCTGTTCAGTTCCCCAAATCAGTCCATTTTAAGTGAGAAACTGCAGTGTTTCTTCTCAGGAAAATCATCCCTATTCACTTTGTATTTGTCCTACAGACTACTTTTATAGTATTCATGACATACACTAGACTCATAAATTGTTGAAGCAACTACTTGAAAAAATTAGTTTCTAGCTAATAATGAGACATTAATAATAGCAATGATTACAGAAGATCATTTGAATGTCCTGTAGGGGGAACATTTTAATGTAACAGCAAAGGTAAAAGAATGGAATGGCAAGCAGTTTCTCATTGTTTTTATTAACTGCCAAGAGAGTTCAGATGCATCAAGGCACCATCCTGTAAAATCAGGGGAACACTAAAACCTGGAATATAAAAGAGATTTACTCAAGAGGCAGCTCAGCTGTACCTTAAACCACTTCCAACTGAAAGGTAAGACAACTCCAATCATCTGTTTCTACATATGTGCAGGGTTTTGGGTATTCACAAGAGTTTTTGATTCTCCTCTGTGTTGACTAGTTATCTGCTATGTTTGATTTTCTAAGCTTGTGTTGTATTGTACTTTTTAAACACTCTGAAGAAATGCAGTCCAGGGAAGCTTCCTCAATTTTTTAAAGTAGCAATCTCATTGAAGCCTTTCGTTCAGCAAGTTTACATCCAGATTCTGCTTGGAGTATACAACGTCCAACAACTATTTCAGGTTTATAATTTAATTTGTCTTCCTTTTGATGGGAGGAAAAGTCTATTCCAATTGTCATTGTTCAGTAACAGCAGAGGTGAATTTGTTCCTATCTGATAAATCTGACATTTCATTAGATGAAACTGGTAGATTGATCCACTTGTAAAAGCACGCAGACGTTTCACTATATCTTCATGTTAGGAAGAGAAATACCTGAATTAAAAACAGTTGCAAAGTGTTGACATTTCTAAATTGTAGTAGTGATTTGGGTTTAAATTAAATAAGACATAGGGTTCCAACTGTCAGCTTTCATTTAAGATCATTTCAGAGATGATTAAGGCATTTTAAAATTGTAATACTACAAATTCAGATCATCAGAGCTGTAATGACTTAGCCAACATTGGCCAAAAGCAGAGCATCCACTGAAACAGTTCAGGTTTTCAACTTGCCATTAGATTCCAAACAGCCACAGCCAGGGACCCATTGGCATAGTAAACCAAAGGCTGTGATTTTATCATAAGATCACTATTTCTCTCTTCCCTAGATTGGAGGGTTCACTCTCATTAGAATATGACTTTCATAGTAATAGTAAAAGAAATCAGAAACTATTATCGCTTTCTTGGTGACTATTATCCTTTCCAAACTTGCTGACATTTTCCTTTAATAGTAACATCTTCTGTAACTTTCCCTTTCCTTTATACTTTATTTTATTCTTCCTTTGGCTCCAACCCTCTGACCATATATAAAGTTCTATAAAAAAATTTCTTTAGACTCCCCTTGCACAGTTTTCCTACTTTCTCACATCTAAGGTACCCGAACAATTTGTCTCTTCCAACTGTCTGAAGACATTCTTCCTTGAAAATGAGATCCCATTATTAGGTCTAACGAGCAAGAAGGAAGAAATACCTTTTTTACTTTTTACTCACTCTGTCTGCTCTATTCTCTTCAACTGTCTTTGCTTCACAATTCTGCATTGGCTGGTATGTCTGTATTTTTACTGACAACTTTATTCGCCCCTGTCCCAGACTCACTCAGTGTCTTGTCCTGTTGCATCTTAGGAACAGTAGAGGCCAAGCTATTCTTAAAACTTTTGACCAAAACCTCCCAAATCTTCTTGTCTACCAACTCAGTCTTTCTCCCTGTCAGCCTCACATCTGTTCCTCCCATCTAGCCACAAGCCCAGCATGAAAGAACACCAGTTGTCATCCTTAAACCCTGACATCTGTCTCTGTTTCTTCATCATGTTAATTTTTCTTTCCCAAGCATGAAAATCTTATAATATGGCAGATTGTTCTGTGGGTTTTTTTAGCCACAATCTTCATATCCATAACGTGAAGATATTTTGCCAAGGATTTGTCTTTAGCATTGCCTGTTTAGATTCTGAACAAGTGAAAATATTATAAAGATGTTATCAGTCATATTTATTGGCTCATATTAAAACTGAAATGGCTGGATGAATAACAGATAAATAGGCAGAACCAATTTCGGGCAGCCCCAGAAGGGGGTGGAGCTGACGTGGCGTTTTGAGCAGGGGTGCTAGAGCTGTGGTAGCCCAAGCCAGGTCCCAGAGTCAAGTTGGAGCAGGAGCAGGGGTTGGAGCTTGTAGCAGCCAGTGGCTGGATCAGAGCTGAGTAAGAGATTGAACAGGAGCTGGATCTGAATTGGAGCTTGAGTAGGCTCCAGAACAGCACAGTATACGGGGTGTTACCATGTTCCTGGTAGGAAGGGTACAGTTTATCATACATATGTACCTGGATGCAGCCCTGATGGAACCATGCATGCCAACACACAGGTCATACTGTGTGATAGGACGGATGTCATTCATTGGCTCCAGGCAAATAGCACAGGAGGTTTCTGCATCTTAGTGTGTGAAGACAAAATTTGGGCTGTGCTCCTGGGTGAAAAAAAACCAAACTAACAACCTAAAAAAAAAAAACATTATTTGGTCTATTTAGATTTAGTATATAAGTAGCTCTATAATGAGTTAAGACCCTCACTGGTTTTGTGTATGTCTATTTTATTCAAAGCTTCTCAGTTGAGTTTTTCCTCCTTTTAAACTGTCTAAAGTTAAACTCATTCCTCTAAAGCAGTAACGTGTATACGTAGTGTATACCTATAAGACTTCTATGTATGTATATGTATGTATGTATACCTACGGTATACCTATAAGCCGTCATTAGGTCATCTTGAACTTCTCTATAGTAGATTTATGTAGCTTAATGAAAGTTATTTTGGCACATTACATAACTATCCACATGTATTTTTGTACGAATGTTATTTGCTCCCTGCAAGATATATTCCTTCTGGCTTCCTGAAGTCTGAAACCCTGAGCCAGCAGCAGCATACTAACTTAGGAGCACTTTCATTTAGTTGACTTCTTCGTAATTATTTTTATTTTACTTGGATTTAATTTTATGCATCCTAGTTCAGTCCATAAAATTAAAACATTAATAACTGTCTCTGAGTGTTTAACCACATGAACTCTTTCTTAAATGAAGCTGTTCATTAAGCCAAGTTATTTGCATATTGCATTTCGCTACTGTGAAAGAGAGAAAGGCTCATTCATATATGATAGCGCTCATCCTATTATGCCTGAGACTTGTGTCAGCACTTCATTTGCAAATTCTATTTTTACTAGTTTATAGTTCAGCTGTATAATCTTTCTGTGGGCTGAAACTTAACAAAGAATATCTCCACTCCAGAGTCCATTTGAGCACCAAATTTCAAATTGTCAGGTTTACCATTTCCATAAACTTTTTGCACATGCATGACACATCAGGCTGTATTCATATCAGATCGTCATAGATTAAACTTCTATTTCCACATAAAACTCGGTTATGACTCTAAAAATCCTATGATCTCAAAATAAAGTTTATTACCTCAAAAATCTTGGCCTTTTCATCATTCATCAACTTTCAATCAAGTTCATTGATCAACAGGGTCACAAAATGTAGCACTCCAAAAAAGTGCATAAGTTTGTTTATTTGTTCTTTGTAGCTATAATGCACAGGGTGCATTGCAAACATGGAAAGACAGAAATCCTACTTTCAGGAGAACAAAATCTATGGACAAGTTTGCAGTTTTTATAGGAAAATGATTTAACTATAAATCTATACTTGAGCATGGAATTATGATAAGAGTTTAAAGCAGTAATGGAGAACTAACAAAAAATTTTAAAGCTTGTGCACAAATATATTACAGAGTATGTCTCATACTCTTAGGTTTTACAGGGCTAATCTACAGTTGAAACTGGTTAAAACCAGGTAACACAATTCCATTTTTAGGGTTAAATCTGACAATCCCAGTCATAATTTAAACAGTAATATCTATCCTTAGCCATAAAGCATGACAGTTTTTAAGGAAGTGACTGAAGTGACTCTCAGATAAATCTAACTTAAGCCTCTGAAGAATTGTAAATAGTAGTGAATAACATTTTCAGTACACCATCTCCACATAATTTATTTCAAACCCATTTTTTATACTGTCCCCACACACACCCTTCTCCTACCCCTTGTCCTGAGCCATGCTTTGTTTAAAGTTAAAAGAGCTACACCCTCATATGAAAGTGATTTCATATCTTCTTTTCTGGACTTCTCATTCGATCACATATGCACTGCACTCAATGTTCAAGAAATGGGTGCACCTTGAATGTATATGGATTTAGATAAAGTGGCATAATTAGTTTTCCATTATCTTCATTTCTTTCCTAATAATTCCTAACATTCTATTTCCTTCCTGACATCAGTGAAAATTGACGTTTTTTCATGAAACTATCCATGAAGACATTTTGAGTCATAACATTTGTTTCAGAGCTCATCATTGTATTTATGTAGATGTAGTTGTTCCTGTCTCTCCCCCTGTATAGCTTACTTCACAGTTGCAAACATTGAAATGGCAGATCAGGTTCATCACCGTCACTTAGTACTAAAGAGATTCATTCGCAACACTTTATAATCAGTTTTGTGTTTTTACCACCTAGAATAATTGTTATCATTGTCAAATGTTGTCATTTCACTATTCATATCCCCTTTCAAATTGCTAAGGAAGCTACGACACAGTAAAGAAATATGAAATGATACATCACTGATACTTCCAGGACTCATTGGTAAATTGAACTTGCCATGTGTTAACCAACTTTTTTCCCTGTCTTTGAATTGGTTATTAATTCATGACTAGGTCTTTGCTTCTGTTAATTTGGTTTAGCCAAGAGATTTAAGGAGACATCATGTCAAAAACATTTTTGAATATCCTAATTTCCTAAACACAGTCAGGTCACCTTTAGTTCATTCTCCAACTGTGAGTTCAGGGAAGGCTAATAAAATTTCACAGATGTGACTTCTTTCTTGCAAAAGCAATGTTGACTGTACATCCATTGTATCATATTTGTCCATATGTCTTATAGCTCTGTTTTTCATTATATTTTCTTCCAATTTATCCACTAGATAAATCAGATTTTCTGGTCTATTGCTCTTCAATAGAGTCTCTTCCCCCTCAACATAAAAAAAGTCACACTGCATCTACAATTCTCTGCTCTTCTGGTCCTGAGGCTGATTTGAAAGCATCAGAAACCACACAAAAGTTAATAGGTCAAGGAAAATTTTATTAGCCTTGTGCATATACTATCCAGAATAGTAAGTAGTTACTACTCTCAAACTTTTGCCATTGACACTTAAATTGAAAATAATTTGTCAGATTCACTCTCACTGAAAAGATGGATGACAACTTCCTAAAGCACACTAGTAATGACTACCAAATAATTCTTTCTCCTTTTCCTGTTCTCACCTTGCTTCTAAGAGTGCTTCTTTCATTTCTTGACCATTTTTTGACCCTTTCAATTTTATAAAGGTCAATGTTTTGGAAAAGAATTTTTATTCATAGGGGTTTGGCTTTTTTCTTTTAGCAAGCTCTTCCTTGCATTTTTAAAGAATTGCTGTGTTAAGGTTTTAACTTCCTGGTAAAACCTTTATTTTTTCTTTCAGTTGGACATGTCTTATGAAAAGATGTTTTATTTCTAATATCTTCCTTTACTTTTCTGTTAATGATGGAAGCCTTGCCTCTACATCGATTCTCCTCTTCTGCCCACCTCTCCTGTTACAGTTTTTGCGTAGGTATACATTTATTCTGAAAATTCACTGTCACATCTTTAAATGATTGTACTGCTGCACCTATTCCAGCCTTTTGGACAGATATTTCAACCAGCTGCTTCATTTCCCTCTCTGACATGAAATATTGTCATACTGGATTCTTTCCTTTCCTACAGTGATTTTAAATATAGGTACCTTCTGGTCACTTCTAGAGAGAAGGAATGTCTTCCTACATGCTGCTTAGGTGTTTTCCTCTTGGCCCGTTGCTCTGAGAATCTGTCTTTTAAAATGTAGCAGATTTACATGGCAATGATCTAAATCTCTTGCTATCAGTGTAGATTCTGCTTTTGTGAGTGTGCTACACTCATTGCTACCATCCTAATAGGTGACTGGTAACTGTATATACTCATATTACATCTGTTACACTCCTCTAAGTTATCCCTAGATCTTCAAACTCATGTAAACACTATAGTGTTTGTTGATATACTTCAAGTATTTACCTTATTTCACTCCATGCTTTCTTCATTTGTACATCTTTTGGGATCGCTCCTCCACGGCATGGTTTACTTCAGTACTTCTGAGTGCTTTACTCCCCAATATTAAGTGATTATGATTTATTTTTCACCAACTTCTGTACATGCCCAGAGTGGCAATAGCCTTATCTAAAAGCAGGTTGTTCAGTCCATTCCTTTTATTTCTGGATTCTGAGATTCACATAGAAGCATTCATACATTTGATCTTTGTTCTTATTTTCCTTACCTTGTGGCTGTTGTTTGGTGTTTCCTACAAGAAATTTATTGATCTTTGCCCTGTCTTTTGTGCTGTGAATAATATTGAATTTTTAAATTAATGTAACCCTTGAGAATGAAGCATTTGCTGACTTTCAAGCAGTTTTTATTTTAATGATTCAATTCAATGGTTTCCTAATTTTACATGCCAGAAGCCTTCTTCCATTTTAGCTTTACTGAAGCCAATCCTTTCTCTGTAAGTTCTCTCTGTTTCTCCCTGGTTTTTCTACTGCATGTTTTCTGCATGAACATTTTGTCTGTTTGTGGAAACCTTCCAGAGAAATGGTGCAGTACTTCATGGAAATCCTGATCTTTGTTTGTACTTGACAGTTTAAATTTTTTTAAGAAATGTAAGCTCCAGTTTCAGATGAAAGATTGAATGATACAGCTATCTGTAAGAAAGAACCTCTTTCTCCAATCAGCTATGTATGAGAACCCAAATAATTTTTTTCCTGAAATGTTCATCAAAATCAGCGCACTACTACAAAAGTTATGTTTACATCAGAGATCCTAATTTGCTAAAGAATTACTTAGTAGAAAAATTCCTGACAAGCTAAAGAGGTATTATCACATCAGCAGGTATGAATGTAAGAAGAGACAGAGCAAAGTCACAGAAGAATGTAGGAAGTTTGATAGTCCCTACATGTAAAGAACAGTGACTATTGTACTTGAACATTTTGGTCATAAGGTTATCCAAGTCTGCCTGTTCATAAGTAGTTTTAAATATTAGTCTGGCTAATGGAGCTGCCCAAGCTCTGGGGCTAGTGACACAAGAAAAAAATAAGTATTTGATATAGAATCAGGAATAATATTACAAATACCAGATATTCTTCAAATCTAACAATATGGCATATGCTGCTATTATGCATGAAAACCATTCTCTCAGACCAACTTTAACATCTTTAAAAACTACTTGTAATATGAACTCCATTATCTAATGTGTTTGATACTTTGCAATCGAATGGACTAAGTCTGCACGTGATCAGTTACCACTGATGAGCAGTAACTTGCTAAAGTGTGGTAACTCACTCACTTTCAGCATATGCTTACACGCTAGGAAAATATTCAGAACTACCCCGAGCCTTTTCTAGGTAAGTCTTCCAGACTGCCACCCATCTGCTGCTACCAAAAACATGAACTCAGTGATACATTTGATTAAATGGATAACTGCTGCCACCATTTCATTTGAAGTTTTGGTGAAAACAACAGATAACAGCTTTATACTTCTGTAACACTCCAGATGGTGATAATTCTTTTCTAAGCATCCTAGGACTGCAGGTAAAAGTATGTTGACAAAACACATCACTGAAATATTAACACCACTTAACATTCAAAGTTAAAGGAAGTATTTTTGTGTGCTTTTAATATTTATTACTGCCCTACACTCTTTGTTGGTTAAAGGCACTCAGCACTATGTTATACCTAGAGACAAGACTATCAGTACTTTTTTTCTACTTTCATTGACGTATCAACACCAAAAGATGTTCAGTGAAGTCTAAGAGAGTACTTTTGTTCAAATATAAACAATACGGCCTGAAATTTCCTCTGCCATGAGCAATTGGACAACAGGTCACAAATTCTACTCAAGGAGGTGGTTACAGACTAGAGTTTTTGCCTTATATACCATGCCAGTGCCCTGACCTATATCGGGTAATAGCCTGTACCATACTGACCTGAGGAGTTATTCAAGATTTGATGGACCCTATGAATACTACAGCATGAATGCAACATTGCATGTAAAAATAGATCCAATTCTATTGAAAACCCAATTTTTAGTTTTGTAATAGGATCATAAAAAGAACCTGCCATAACATTTCAACAGCATTTTAGTGATAACTTGGTACAGGTTCTGCAGATCTTTCTAAGCTCTAACTCTCACTTCTGGTATGCAGATCCACGTTCTCAATTTGCCTGGGCCTATGTGAAGTGAGCAGCAATGTGGTTTGCGTTTGAGTTACTCTAACAGGTTTTTATAATAATTTAAAAGAAGCAACGTGAAGTTGTTGAAGGTCAGATATACTCAATATTTCTAAAAATGGTCCTTTTGTTAATTGATTAACAGTGACTTAAGTTTCTTACTCTTTTATTTATCATTTCAGTTTAAATTGACACTGATTCTTTTGTATTACATTAAGGTTAAAGGAGTATATTTTTTTCAAATCTTGGTTACTTTGGAACTCTTTCCAAACAGTCTGCTCCACTCTCTCAACTTCCCATCTGTTGGTGAAGCCTCTGCGTGCCCAGTAATTGAACACAGTCTTCTAGCTCGCAGGCTTTTCCCACTGGCTCTGGTACTGCAAATTCCTCTAAATATGAGTGCTACTAACTCTCCCCTACTTACACAAGTATTCCTAGGCATCTGCTCTGCAGATGACAGCCATTCTTCTTAAAGGCTAAAACATATGTGTCCATTGGAAACATACAGCCTACAACTCTGCCAAAGCTGGCAGGCCCACCACCAACAGGTCCAACTTTTCTGGTGTCAAACCTACAATACATGACATTCATTTGTCCAGTATTTCCAAATATCTACAGCCTGGGCTGCCAGACTTCCCCAAATGTAGTAGATCATCGCCAGAAGTGGTAGGACAGTAGATTACCACTCAAATTAGTTGTTCACTCTCTAAAAGCCACAGCTTACTACTCATATCAGTGGAGCTGGCAGGTCTGAGTGAAGCACGTATTCCAGTGTTGACAGTCCTCCAAAAAACATTTTACAGACAATTCTGCCAGTGGTTGTTTTACCTAGATTTATGTCTTTACAGAACTCATACGCTGCTCTGCTGGCACAGCAGATCTGCATGTATGTGAGCCCTCTGCCTCTGGAGGAAAGAATTCCTTTCAGCTAGGGACTGGTATTGGCCATTGCTTGGCATAAACAAATCCCAATAGGACAGTACTTGTCAGAAAGAGGCATTAATAATCCAGAGGTATTGACACTGGCAATTTTTCACTGGCATTGATGAGTTGTTGAAGATGGGTCTTTTATAAAAAAAAAAAAAAAAAATGTTTCACTGCAACACACCAGTTGAGTTTTTCTCAGACTCGTAGCTAAATTTTGAAGTTGCAAGATGAGAAACCTCTCTCAAATAGCCAGAGTTTTGGAGCATGTGGCTGAAGAGATGAGGGCTAGAAACTACATCCTCACTCTGTGTTTGGCAGATGAGTCATCAGCCATCACTTGATGGATGCGTCCCTTTAGTTTTTTCTAAAAGATACCATTTCAACAATCTTAATCTCATTCTGATGCGAGATGGAAAATTTTCAACTTCAAAATGAACTGGGAAGATCTATTAAACAAGAAAAACTGCTTCTGAAGAAGATCGAGCCTTTTTCTGGAACAGTTAGCTACATGGCCTTGGATAAGTTATTTAATTTGTCTCCTACTGTGAAAGTAGAGGTAATACAATTGCCTAGCTTATACTGTTATCATGAGGAACAACTAATGTCTGTGGTGTGCCTAGCAAACTTGGAGTGCTTTACTATTTCTTAAGATCTGTAACAAGTTTCATAACACCTATGAGAGGAATGATATGTGATCATGGACTTTGCAATGTGCAGGGGACAGTTCATTTGACCAAAAGATTAAACTGAGCTTTAAAATGTAATTTTGCATGCAGCAAAATGCACTATGATTTTTACAGGCAGCATCGGAAGTAAGCAGTGAAAGAAACCTATCTAATGGTGTCAGGTCTGCTACACTTTTTCCCAAAACACTTTTTAAAGCAGTTTTACTCAGAGGCTAAGGAGCATGCAGACATTGGTAAGCTTTTCAGGCATTCTGATACAAAGTTCAGCTGAATTAGGTATTTAATGGGTCAAGACTTACAATAGGATAATGAGGATATGTTTCTTTTATCGATTTAAATCCATATCACATTTAACTGATTATATATTACACACATAGAGAAGTAAATTGATTACTCCTTACTGAACTCTAATTGTCCAGTTTTGGCAGTTGAAGGAGAAGCTGAAAGGCAGTGTTTCCTTGACAAACTAATGGAGCTAGCTGTTGTTTTAAAACACAGTGAAAAGTTATAAAACCACAATGCTACAGACAACAAAGAGAGAGAACAGCTTTCAGCTTTTACACCACTGTTCCCTTAATAAAATGCTTCTCTAAATTTACAGAAGTGACATGAAATTTTAACTCAATTTTTAGAGAAACAGCTTTTTCATCTTCCTAATTCTATGCATGTGACTAATCCAGATGAGTTAATTGGGTCTACTCTCGTACTTAAAATTAAATATCTACTTAAGTGTTGGTATGATTAGCTTCTTGATGACTGTATGGTGAAGTAATATCCTGTTCATCTTATACTAGATGCATTTTGTAAATTATTTTTATGCTATATACTTTATATTAGGTTAATTATTAACAATTATTAGATTGTTATTAGTTTGTTGCCAGCCCTGCTTAGACAGTTGCAGAGCACCTTTTGGGGCAATTATCAACATGAACTGTGGGAGGCTGATTTCCTTGTATAAAACTGACTCATTCTGCTCGTAAGAGATGTTTTATTTTAGAACTATCTCTGTGAAAGTAGCCATTTACCTCTTGACATCTACCTCATAATAAGATTAAGTGGAATATAGTCTTTCCAATGACTGACACAAGCTGTACACCTGTAGATGAAAAACATTTTTAAAATTACCTAAAATAATCTACTTACTTTTTTATCTTTCTCTCCTAGCCTATACAGTGTTTACTCCAAACCGTATTCTAACCTGTCTCCTAATATACCTTGACACACGTCACATTTCCTAGATTCCTATCATCAGAATTATTGACATTTCTTCCACATCAGCAAAGCTGACCTACTAATACTGAGCACATGCCTGCAACTCATTTATGTCATGAAAACAATCCTAGGAATGTAAAATTATTTATCCACAGATAAAGAGAAATCCAGTAGTATAAAAACTATTAATGCTTTTTCAATTCTCAAACTGGAGCACTATTCTGCTGTGCCCAGTTACAAATGGAAAGGAACCATATATAGATAAAATTTTATCAGAGCATAGTGGGTCTTCTATTCCACTTAAAAGAAAAAGAACCAGGTTCCCTGCTGTAACGAATAATGACTGAAGTTGATGGGGGAAAACGTATGCACCTACATCAGGTTATCTACAAGTTTGGCAAGTTTGAAGAGATGTACTTGTCAAGTTTTTTTCCTAACTCACATAGCAAGGATTTAACTTAGTCTTCTCCAGCGAAAAGAATGATTAATATTTGAAGATCTTTCTGACAAAATATAATGATGTAAGTTAAAAAATATAGCTGCAGCAATAGAATGTATATAAAATAGTATCAACAACATCCCTTAAGAGTTACTTTAAAATCATATTATAAAGCTATTATTTTAAAACTTGGCTTACAGAACAGCATGACTACTAATCTAAGAATATATTTCCAAATGAATAGAAGAGCGCACAATGAAATTTCAAACTTAAGAAATAAATTTCCCTCTAGCATTATGTTGGCGAAGGGCACTTCGCGTGGAAAGAGCGATTCCACTTAACATTCTGAAACCCTGCTTACACAGTTAAAACCTTTGTCATTGCTGAATGCTGAGCAGAAAGTTTTAACTTTAATGATACAGTAGAATGGGTATCACAGCAGAAGTCATCTTTTCCAGCGTGCCCTATTAAAAGATTTCTAGTATTGCTATGGAAATCACTTATAACTGCAAGATACTGCGCATCATTAAATGCACTGAGTGGGCTGTAATACAAGATCTACTGAATGAAGGGCTACTCTGTCATTTCAGGAAAGATCAGCAAAGATCAATATCAGTATCTTTTCAAACCGTTTTTAATACATTTTAGTCACATTCAAAGCTACTTTTTGAAAACAGTATTCCTATTCAGCAAAATTTACCGGTAGCCTGTCCACCTAATAATCACCTACTTTTTTTTATCTTTAATGTTTCCTTTTAGTTGACCAACTGCTGCTTTTTATTATGTGTCACAAGTGTCACATTTTCTCCACAGGTTGTCATTACTATTTACTGGGTAACCTAAGACAGCAGATGCTAACATTTTCATTACAAAAATACAGACTAACTAGTCAGACACCAAATCAGAATAGCAATTATATACATTCATGCACCAGTAATCTCAGAAATGATGAGATCTTTTTCTTTTATACTTATCATTTCAGTGGACTTGTTGAAGACTTAAGGATTTTCCTGTGACATTATATGGGGCAGTCCATAATACTTCTGGTTTTTCCTACCTTTCAGGGTATTAACAAAGCGGTGAGAAGTAAATTAATTTGGTAACTTTTGAATCATAAGACAGTTATATCAATAACAAGGAAAGAACAAACTATTTTCCTAATACTTCTCCTAATTTCACAAAAATTATGTCAGAATAACAATGGGCTCATTAGAAAATAATTCAGGGTCCAGTGTCTTACAGGTAAAGTAATAAATATTTAGAAAGAAACCAGGCAACCAAGTGGAAGGACCTTTGCAAGTCCCCCATTGTCATCAGACTGAATCAAAAGGATAGATAATAAAGGTGGGGTTTGGGTGTGTTGTGTCCTTTTTTCTAGCAATTTTTCTGTTTTCCTCACTGCTAAGTATTCCTGCTTTTCTCAGTACTGTGCTGTTGGGAGGGTCCTTTCTTCCAGTTGCGGACATTATGGCCAGCCTCCGTAGATGCTTCTATCTCTCAGAGGATGCATCTTCCACCAGCTGGTCATAAGTTTCCCTCTATGTTTTTGCCAACGTTTAGGGGGATTGGGATAAGGGAAATTCTGAATACTGATCCTGTAACATGCACATGGAAGGCCAGCTTGGAAACTCTGAATATGAAGCTTTCCAAACCGAAGTTTGGACTGTATGTAAAAGTTGTAGTTTGCCCAGAGGGGTCTAAAAATATGCTTTGACTGCTGAAGATCTGCCTTTAAAAATTACATCTTTACTTCCTGTTGCTACATTTTGTTACACTGAAGCTATAACTTCAACACCTAGAAGAAAGGTGAGGGAACAAAGACAAAACCATGGATGATTTTAATGTTTTTCCCTAC
>NW_009646935.1:1957150-1971952 GCF_000708025.1 Charadrius vociferus | reverse complement strand
AACACCTGCTCATTGGATCCTCCTACACAAAATCCCATGCAGTCACCGTGAAGCTTGGCTGTTTTCCACACACATCAGAGCTCCAGGGTTCACACTTCACCACATCTCCTGTCTACCTTATGACTGTGAGTGTCTGCCTTCATTATTCCTGGATAACAGCTCCATTACTGCCCATACATGTTGTCCATCTGGATAGCTGCCAAAGACCTGCAGCCAGATGTCTGCCCCTCTTCTACTACTCCCAAAAATAATCTTGTGTCAGCCCAGAGCTGGATGACAGACTGATAGGAAGTTGGCTACTTACACTCACTAGCTATTTAAACCCAGAATACCATAAAGTGTGCTAAAAGCCTTGCCAGAAGGTAACTTTGGTGGCAGCAAAGAAGACCTAATCCTTCTGAGCTCCCTGGGACACATGCAGTGAAGGGGTTCTCTTAGCACAGAACAGTGAAATAAAATATTAGTTGCCTGTAAAATTATAATAAAGCACTTTCTTTGTAGCAAGCATTTGTGGATTTTAGAATAAAGCATGTAGGAAATTTTTAGAGCACCTACATTGCAAAAACAAGAAACAAGGGAGTTTCTCAGAATGGAGAATCAAAAATTCAGTTGGCATAGTCCTTGTGATTTTTGCAGAGCAATACCACTTACTTTACAGCTACAAAGTGTCGTACTGACAGATTACATGTAGACTTCTTCAGGGAACAAAAAAATAAATAAAAAGTTAGCAAATCTCAGATGATCTTTAAGTTGGGGAAGAAAGAACTGCTCAGCTGAGGGAGTGTATAAGGTTTCAGAGAAGAGCTGAAGTCCTACCCAGCTTTTTTTTGTTTGTGTGTTTCTTAACATTAGCATGTGTTCCCTTGCTTTGGGAATGAAGGCAGCATCTTCATGTGGTGGGCTGAAATGTTCAAAGAGCCCAGACATCTTTCTTTTAAGTTTAAATCAGAATACTTGTGTTATCTGGCTGTAAGATGCATTCACAAACCTAAATCCTGGTGGTAGCTGCCAGCAAGTTGATCTTCCCAGTGAGCAAATATAAGCAGAAGGAATGAAGACTGGGAACACTGAAGGAAAGTGTAGACAGATGGAATTCCAACCTAAGCTTGACAGAGGCAGCAAGTTGTCCCTGTTCCTGAATGGTTTGAGTGACTTTCAGACAAATAGTTTTTAAATTGCTTGTCTGTTCCAAGAGCACCTTTTCTTTGGAGTAATCTATCCTAAATCCTCACTGCCTCTCCCTCTGAGGACTTCCTTCCTATTTTGTACTCATTACAGGGTCCAATGAATCATCTCTGCCCAAAAATTATCCCACTGTTCCCTACAGACTAATGGAATTTGCAAAAAGGATGGTTTAAGAAGAGGCATGGATGGATTTGGACATGGATGTCCAAACGGATACAGGAGAAAAGCAGCTTTTGACAGGTCCCTTGTCAAGTCAACGGCTCTTGGTTCTGCCATTGCAAGGGAGAGCTGTGATGGGATGGCCGGCTTTACTACCAAATCCTTCTTAAGGTTAGCACACCACTGGAGCAAATTTGCTTGTATAGGAACATAAACTAGTATCAGAAAGATTAATTGAACTGTTTTAGTAATATTTGTAGCACTGATGAAATCTAGAACATGGTGAAACACGTGGCTATTTGCAAGCAGTTTGCTGAAAAAAACTGTGGTAAAGTTTATCTCCTTGTGCTTTAGTTCATCTGCCATTCACACTCTGCCATATATTAATGCACTGGAAACTGTCCTCCTTCACCTTCCTGAAGAGCTTCAACTCATTCCAGTCCTGTCACAGCTCGGTTTTTTTCACCCACTCATTGCAGATTTCTAGAGCAATCTCTTTATGAGGTAGCTGCTGAGCACTTTTGTCAGACTTTTCCCCGGATTCTCTGAAAATCTCAGCCTCCTGGACTAGTTCCATATTTTGAATGCTCATGTCTGGCCATGGCCCAAACAGAGCACATTTGTCAGCTCAGCCAGGACATTACTATTCACATTGTGTCCTATCCCTTACAGCTAGCATTTAAGCCTTGAGAATACCGGAAAGATGCCTGGGAGGATGTGAAAAGATATTATTTCTTCCTTTAAATAGAAAGAGAAAATATATGATATCAGAGCTACCAGCACACTCAATGATTAATTTTTAAAAGCAGAACTCTCTAGGTTATATTAAGAGCCACAACAGCAAATATTGCATGTGCAGTTGAGAATATTTAATAGTAATTTTAAGTTACATAACTACTAAATTATTTGAAATAGACATTTGTGCTGTTCTAAGCATACGCAGATGCACAGAGACTAATGAATAATTGTCTTTCCTTTCTGAATGACCTGTCCCTTTTCGTCTGATGCCTGTCTCTGAATTGATTAAGTTTGATGAATGGATGAACAAAAATTAATCTCCAGTTTTTGTCTGAGTAAGTTAGATTTTATTTTTTTTTTAAAGTGGGGAAGTCAACATAGTTTCTGCTGAGCCTATCTTGGATGTTCTCCATAATTGTAATACATCTACAATTAAATTCATACCTGAATTATTTTTCAAGAAGTTCCCAGTGTTACATTCAATTCCTTTTCTTGATCTCTTTTTTTGGCTTGTCTAAAATAAGGGGTTTCTTATATGAAAATGCTGTAAGATCAGTTGTATGATGCACTATATATTTATGGTACAAGGAAACACGTGACCCTTAGAAAATGAAAAAGTTTAAAATGCAGTGTTAACCTCTTTCAGCTAATATATCTCTGCCAGTCTCTCTATTTTTTCCAAAGTAGATTTCTTGCATATGTATAACCTTTTATATTCTGGGATATTTAGAAATATTTTAACCTTTTCATTTTTTCTCCTTTAAATAGTACTAGCCTAATAAAATTCACAGTGAAA
Organism: Charadrius vociferus; assembly: GCF_000708025.1. Lineage (NCBI taxonomy): Eukaryota > Metazoa > Chordata > Aves > Charadriiformes > Charadriidae > Charadrius > Charadrius vociferus. Next base: position 1,969,074 of record NW_009646935.1, on the reverse strand, counting down.
TAATTGAAAATGTTTCCATTAACTTCATCAGAAATTGATCAATTGGGATTAACAACATAGTGTATTTACAACATGCCTCAGTGAAATGCTGAGATACATTACAGTATTTACAAATAAAACTTTCATCATGTCCATCCACACAATTTGATTATCATTCTGAAAAATGGGGCAAATAGTTCTGAAAGCTAGAAGTTCATTTGCACTCTGCTTTTAGATAACTTTAAAGGGTACAAGGTTGAATTTATTTGTTATATATTCATAGTTTACATTCTAAAAAAATACGGTACGAGGGAGTGATCCAAGAAATAACCAAAACCTCATAGCAACGCACACATAAGCACCAGAGTCCATCCATGGTTCAGCTTGCATGGCTGAAAAGGCCAGAAGAGCCACTTCCCCTTCTCAAGTCTCCCGCAGGTTTCTAACGTGCTTCATCCCTGCTTACTCCTGCAACTCGCCTTTTCTACGATGGCTGGGAGCTGTGCTCCACTGGACTATGAAACCTAGGGTCTACACAATGCAGATGCTTTTGAGACAGAGGTCTGCAGCCAAAGTCTCTTGACACTATGCTTTTGTCTGAAATATTACACGAATTGATGCAATATGTTTCAGTCTTTCAGAAGAAACACGACTGTTGCTAGAGAAGTAACTACCTTGTTTAGATGGCAATGTTTTTTGCAAAAGGTAACCGTGGATATCTAATAAAGGTTTCTGATAGAAATGAAAAGGTTCTGTTAAGGTTACTGGAAGCTAGACTGGATCACGAATCATTACAGTACTTGGTAATTGTAGCCTTTCTTTCATTTGACAGGATAATAAAAATCAGTGATCGGTTAGAGTATAACAAGAAAGAATAAAATTCATTTTATGCAAAAACAGATTGTGCTACAATGCAACAGTCTTATAGGGGTTTCTTATTTATAGATTTCTTTCTAAAAGGTGATAGTCATCACCTTAATATCTTGCCACTTTGCATTAATATGTAGATTTATCCTCAAAAGACCTCTAAAATATGGAACCAATTAATTCAGTGTTACAAGGTGACAAACTGTGGCTGAGGAAGTCACACAGGAAGAATCAGAAACTCTGACTCTACAGAAGAATCAGAAATTCAGTGAAAAAAAACAAGCTTCAGCATGTTTCATATTATTGGGAACTGGGGGAAAACACCTCTACTAAATACTCAAAGCCAAACAAATATAAAGAAGGTTTTATCCACAAAGGAACTCTCATGGTGTGTTTCTTACAGTAATCTTTCACAACAGAAAGTTTTCAAGTTGGTATATTTTTCCCCACACTGAAGGAAAAACAAAAACACACACACAAAAAATCAAGCTTCCTTCAGAAATCAAAGCAGCAAGAACAGTCATAGTAGTTTTCAATCCTCAGCCTGCAAGTAATACATTTTCCCCTTCTCTCCTAGTTTTATTAGAGTGATTCCATTTTCTTGTCAAACTGGATATCCACTTTTGAAAAAAGCAGGCTGTATTTGCTTTAGGCTCTATGCAAGGACAGTAACACCCCACAAGAAGCTTTATCACACGGTCAAAGCTGGTAACCTACCACAATAATCTTAAGATGAAAATGAAATATCATTCTTGTGAAGTCTCTTGGGACTTCCACTTTTCTTTGGCTATAATAACTCTCTGAATGAGATGGATGCCCAGAGGTATGAGCATATCACCACTGAGTTCAAAGGACCTGTGTCAGTTTACACAAAATACAAATTCAGCCCCCTTGATTCTTTGTATTGTTGAAAAATGTCATGAATTTTCTAATGAATACCCTTCTTATTAATTGTTTATCTACATGGGGTTTTCCTTGTCACAAATGTATCTTTAAATAAAAAAAAAATCTCTCTTCATTTTAGTGTTCTGTTTGTGATTACAAAGCACAAAAATATTTAACTTAGGAAGATTTGGAAGTTCTTCAGTAACCAGTCTCCACACCTGAAAAACTAAATCTGCAGATACTTTCATATTTTATATTTCATATATATTTATATTTCATATATATTTATATTCATATAATAGTTTCATATTTTATCAGTGCAATCATTTACAAATGTACTTGAAGAAGTCCAGTGTCTCCATGCATTGAGTTTCAATATAAATCAGAATACTACACTGCTCTTAGACGCAGGTAAAGCAGCCTGAAGGGCTAGCAAGTAGAATCCAGGCTGGCACACAAAATAAGGGGAAATCATTAATCAGTGGTGAACCCTCAAAACATGGCTGTATGGTATTGTTCAAAGTATTTGTCACTCTGGAAGCAGATTGCTTTCAGAATAAGACCTCAGTTTCTTTTAAAGAATTTCTATTTGTGACCTTAGAGGAACCTGCAAGTTCATCAGATGTGAGAGAAATCAAAATATTTACCAAATCCCTAAGAACCACAATCTCCCCACTTCTCTCCACAGTTAAACATTTTGCATGTTGTAAACACAAAGATACAGTACTCTGTTCAGTTTGGGTGTTAGGCCCGATTTCGGTGAAGAAAAATTAAGCTATAGAAAGTGATATAGATGGTTTACAAACAAAAAAATTGCTCTGATTCCATTATGAAAACATTTCTTTTCCTTCTGAAACAGGCGCATTTTTATACAAAAAATACACCAAATAACAAATGCGAATGACGTAGCAACGATAAATTTTTGTCTTTAATTTTCTTCTTGCTGAATAATGGAATAGTATTAATCAGTAGATGTTTTTGCCTGGTTACTACATCGTGTCCAGTTTATTCAACTTGTTTGCGCTTTGCTGTAAAAGTGGGATACTGAAGCCTTTGACTTATGGACTAGCAAGCACATACATGCATAACAAGGAGGACAACTGCATTTGTGCTATAGCTGCAGTTCCAGTGAATTTCTAGAACATTTGTAAACAATTCTGTGAGAGGCAACCTAGGAGCCTTTGGAAACTAAAAATTATAGACCAGTTTAGCAATCCATTTAGCAGTAGAGTGAGCAGTGTAATTGCATGTGAATTTGTCAATTCAAATGTAAATTAACATATAGCCAGAATATTTTAGAGATGTAAATGCAAGTGATTTGCTTATTCCATTCTGTTTATATCACAGTTAAATATAACACAAGTTTATCAAAATAAAGGATGTCCCTGGCTAAGAAACTAAATATTGATGGATCCAAAATTCCTGAAAATGCATGTATGTCATGAAAATAAGATCCAAACACATGAAAAAAAAGAAAAAAAAAAAAGAACTAAAATCTACCAATATTTTGCCTTAGAAATATCATAAAATAAGCTTGGAATCATTGGCTTCCCATCTGTTAGGCAGAAGCACAGGGCAGATCTGGAAGCTGTATGAGCTACTGACTGAACCTGACATAGTCTCAAAGTTTCACAGTTGTCTCCCATAAAATAAAACTAAGATAATTACTGACCAGTTTTAGCAGTAATCTTCCACTAGCAATGAAACTGAACAAATAAATGCCTGCAGCTACCTCAATTTTCTTAGAGTTCATGGATGCAGTGAATGAAATCTGTTCTGATATCAGAATATATAATTTACTTCATAGGATTTTAAAAGTACATTGATGAACGTGATTTTTTCGTTGGTCGCGATGGTGTACAATAAAGCGAAAAACCCCTGCCCTCGGAAAAATCCCACCATTACATTATTTCAACCTGTTTTTAATACAACGAAAAAAAATATTCCTAATGCTGCTTCTCCAAATCTCTTGCCAGTGAGTTGATGATGCTACCAGATTTGCAGTCAGAAGAGCGGCTTTAGTAAACATATGACCTCTTCTAAGTTACAGACATTTGCAACAACAGACCGCTACCATTTCCCCAGGCAAAACCTTCATCAACTAAAAGAGTCAACACAAGAACACTAAATTTGCTTGAGCAATAGGTATAGAACTTTATCGTGAGAGCTAAAAAGTGTGCAACTGTATTTTTTTTTCTCAGCTCTCAGAATTTTCATGAAGTATCTTAAATTTAAAGAGGGAGGAGCACTGATGGGGCATGTTTCTGTGCTCAAAGGGTGTCCTTTGTAGATAAGATATTATTGGTTTTCAAGGAAAACACATGTACTTTAATTTAAACAGAACATTGACATTGATTTCTATTACGCATGCAGAAGAAGCATTGTTTCTCCCAGAGATGTACATTATCTTGAGATTCTTCATTACTTCATGTTAATGTGTTATGGTGCTCAAGAAAAAAATTATCTAGATTTCCAACTGTGTTTATTATTCTTTTGATAGCTATTTTTAATAGTCCTGTCTACTTAAAAAATACAAAAAAACTCCTACAAAAGGAAGAATTTCCACACCAATATGTAATTAAACCATGAACCTCCCTGTCATAAGAAAGTTCAAACTGTACACGCTATCCAAAATCAATACATATAACATGTCTTTCCTGCAGATTGATGTCTGATTCATACCAAGCAGCTTGTCTGCATATGTAAAGACTAACTTTTAAGACAAGGAAGAATCAATCAGATATTAACAAAATGGGTTTTTATCCAGTGTGATGTTTCTTACAATGGAAGTTGCTTATAGAAAATGTAATGTGTGAAAGGTAAGATTTCTAAGAAAAAAGTTCCCAGGGAAATAATTACATTTTTCACTATTTGTATGCTCTTTGGTACGAGAGAAATACTTTTCTGTCTTTTCTTCCTACATCAAGAACCTCGGAGAAGCTTAGTTTCTGCCCTGAAATAAAAGAAAAAGCTGAACAGAAGTGATTCCTTCACAGTTTTAGATGGGTATCAGCTTCCAAGGACTGTGGGCATTTACTAAGCAACTACTATTTTTGTGTGGCCAACATAATCATAAAGATATCAGAGAGACACAACCTGTTAGGTTAGGTGGTCAGCCTCTGTCAGTAAGAGTGGGTAATCAACTATCCAGTACATGAGAACATAAAAACTGTATGACAAGTGTCTCCTATAAATAATAATTAACATTTTTTTCTCTTTTTTCAATTGCTTTGCTCTGAAAAAAAATGTGAAGATATTGAGATATACATCAACTGGTGCAATAAAGTATGTTGTACTGAAATATCAAACAATATAGGTTATTTTAGCACAGTTGGTATTGAAACAAAGTGTTTAGGTTTGGGGTTTTTTTTTACTTTTGGTCAGAAGACTTAAGTGAAAACTTGAATAAGGTGTCTATTAAACCTTTTAGAAAAAGACGTAAAGGACAGCAAAGCTGATTACCTTTGAGAAATGTGACTGAATGCAAAGGAGCACAATTCAAAATAAAAATATTTAATTTACTCTGTAATGCATTCATTTAAAAATTGCCACAAATGGATGTCATCTTGGACAATACAGTAAAGAAGACAACTTTTGAATATTCCTTTTTTTTTCATGTTCTTGCATTCAGTTTGAATAACAAGTTTACTGCCATGCTTTGTCTGCTTTCCCTTTAAAAAAACAAAACAAAATACAAAACAATTTCCACTCCCCGCAAGTATTTCTGGCATTTCATATGAGACTTTGCAGGCTCATCTTGTACCCATTCGCATCATGACCCTTTTCCTAATCAGCTAATTATGCCCAGGCACATCTCAATTTTCATTCCATCATTTGACTCTTGAAACATACCCTCCCACATTTACATAGTTAGAAATTGGTCAGTGCACGACTGTGTCCATAATACTTCCAAATGCACATGTAGTCCTAAGCTCCTTTGGACTGAGTTTAATGAAATTACATTTCTTTGGGAACACAAATTCTCCTCACTTGCCTTGCTTCCATTTCTGTACCTATGCTGCTTGAGTATGCAGCTTTTATTTTAGTGCTAGCAAAAATCAGCCTGAAGTATGTTAAGTTTCAGAGGGATTAAAAGGAATAATGTTACAGAAAGTATAGAGTACCACAAATTAAAAATGCCTTGGTAATCAGCAATGTAAACTACAGCAAAATCCAAATTTCTCCCTGACCTGGGAAAAAGCAACTGAAACGTAGTAACAAACAATAATTTTGAGGCTTAGCATTAGTTTTGATTCAGAACAGGATCTAAATTACCATCTGTTTCAGACTCATCTCTTCCCTGGTTTTACCTGAACTTCAGTTAGGTGGTGAACAGCCTGGGAGCAGGCTGTTGCTTCAGACAGAAAGAGATAATTCTCTTCCCTTCCAGCAACACTGTCCAGCAGCTTTGAGCTTTAGCGATGAATTTCTCTGCCTGTTTGTTTCTGGGGTTTTTTTCCTAGTTGCAGGAAGAAGTAAGAATAGCCCCAAAAAAACCTGCTTTGTTGCTTTACAGCAGTTTATGAATCTCTCCTCTCAGACCCTTTCTCACAAGAGCTTTGGAGTTCTGCATTTCATACATTGGCCATGGGGAGTGAATGAGCTGGACCAAAGTAATTTTACCACCTGTTTGGTAATACAAACAGCCACGAGCTCATAGCCTCTTATAGTAAAATCCTTATTTGTATAGAGACCAGAAGGTGAGCCCAGGTTCTTGTTATTCAATGGTTTTGGTGCATAAGGAGCCAATGTAGTTGCTGTACAACAAACACATTACTTTTACAAACATGTTTTTAATGAAAGAACACCTCTTAAAAAGTCAAAGAAAAAAGAAGTCAGAATAGCTCTGTGATCAACCTTATTTTTTATTACTTTAGTGAGAAACAAAAGAGCATATGTGCTGTCATTGAGCTTATTATACTCACAAGTCACATATTCAGGCACAGACACAGAGATAGCAAATTATTTCACCTCAGATGAGCAGCTATATCCTCCCAGCAGATAAAGAGCCAAATTTTGGACAACAGCCCAAGCTCCTGTTGAATAAATGAAACAAAATCTGCTCACTCAAAGTTTAAAAGAAAGGATCCTGTCTTGTATGAAATAGTGAAACTAACCAAGGATGATGTTTGAGCTGGGACAACCTTCTCAGGATTAACATCTACTAAGGCTTTCATTATTTTAACAAAAAAGAATAAAGGCAAGTAGTCACTGTAAAAGAACACTATACAAAATCTTTTTCACTGAGATGTGTTCCTGTTGTTTCTGTTCTGTAAAGTGTTTTTAATCTTCAAAGCTGACTATTTGGCATATTTCATAATAACAATTCATTTAAAATGGCCACACAAGTACATACAATGCACTGTTATTTGCAGAACTGTCTGTTTTTGCAAATTGTTACTATTGCATTCAGGATTGATTTATAGACATAGGAAGACTGCCAAAACAGACTTTGTACTACTCTGCTGATTTCAGAGTTACTCTAAGTTTAAACTGCGGCATTCAAGAGCAGAATCAGATTATGTGGATAGAAAATTAGACTTCTTTTACAGAAGAAAAAGCTTTCAAACACTAAATTTATTTGTATTTGTAAAGATATTTGTGCAGGAATGACATTTTATGCCCAACAAAAGCTACAAAACAAGAAAAGTAGAAGGATGACACAAATAACAAAAGCCAACAAATAAACTAGATATAAACTAGAAGAGGGCAGGTTTAGATTAAACATTAGGAAGAAGTTTTTCACTTTGAGGGTGGTGAGGCACTGGAACAGGTTACCCAGAGAAGTTGTGGATGCCCCATCGCTGGAGGTGTTCAAGGCCAGGCTGGATGTGGCCTTGGGCAATCTGGTCTAGTGGGAGGTGTCCCTGCCCATGGCAGGGGGGTTGGAACTCAATGATCTTCAAGGTCCTTTCCAACCTAAACCATTCTATGAGTCTATGAAATAATTTTTAATGCGAAACACTATATTGTTTTCTTCACAATACATGAGTTGAACAAAGTTTTACACATTACTAATAGAGCAATTGGTGTAAGTATGTGAGAAGAGCTCCATTTCAGGACAGGTGTGATATGCATTTCCAGCTAAGAAACAAAGCCTCAGAGAGATATTTCTTGCTTCTATTATTTGTCACCACACCTCGCAGTACGAAAATTCATATTCATACTTCAAAAAGGAAAATATTCTGAAAGCAGGCAGTGCATTTTGACTTATTTTTTCAAGATTTAAAGTCAATTTTGTTATGTATCCTCCTCTTAAGAGTAGATCACCAAGGCTGTGTTTGTTCAAATGCATTCAAACCTCTGCCGTTTTATCGCACTGGTAAGACTGTACAAGAAAGTGGCTGTGTACTTCCCTATATAAAGAGTTTGGGAGTAGTCAGGAAATAATTCAGTTAGAACATTTCCCACCTGAATAGTGGAGGAACAGGGAGTACAGACTGAGCTCCGGCTAGGTAAATAGTACAACTAACAGGATCTGGTAATAGGATCTGGTATGAGATCTACTGGAGCCCTGCTGATTTCACTGGGTTTTGAACTGACTGCGGTAAAGGTAATTCTAACTCTTCAGCAAAAGGAACTAGTTTGCACCTTGTGTCTCATTAAGCAGTTTTATGTTGCTTGCAAGCTCTCACAAATTATGCAAGTTAAATTTGTAGTTCTCTACTGGCAAATTACACAGTTATCCTAACTGTGTACCACCTATATGATACCACAGCAGTAACACCCTCCTTATCTGCTGCGTGGTGGTTTGTTTAATACGCAGTTAGGCAGAGCCAGCTTTTGAAGCCCATGACGTCAACATCTGCACACTCCTCTCTCACAAGAAAGTAGGTGAATAAATGTAAAATAGAATTTCACTTCTTACTAAAATACCAAATAACTGTTACCACTGTTTTGTTTTGAAAGCAGACTCATAGGTGGGGGGAAAAAAAAAAGTTGAAGTACCTTCTTCTACAGGGCTGAGAGTTTATCACTGAACTTGCTTAAAGATAGCTGCTTGGTCACTGGCACACAGAGCCATCAGGGCTGGTGGTAGCAAACATGATTTCAAGAGCTTTCTGCCCAGCACTGGTTGCGGACCTTAAATTCAGCATGGGTCCAGTACCAAGCTTCAGGACACTGCAAATGAGAGCAAACTGGTCTTCAGAAAAGAAAGTGCTTTTGCTTTCCAAGTAAAATTGTTTGGGATCTGGAGTGACAGCAGTTTTCCAGGTAAAAAAGAGTGACTTGGCAGAATGCAAATGAAGCAGTTGAGATATCTCACAGAAGTGTACATATGAATGCATTTGCCTCTTTTGATGCACTGATTCTATGGCCAGTTGTTTTCCATGTTGAATGTCTGGCAAGATATTTTCATAACATCAGGTAATATTAAAAAAATTGGTACTTAATTGAACAGAGATCCAGAAAGAGAAGAAAGATAAACACGCAGGGAAAAGACTTTCTTCCAATAGATGTTTTAGTACTACCAGTACATATATAAAAAATTGAAAGTTGGCTTAGAGAGATTTTTAGCTTTTGTCTGATTTTTATACATAGTTATAAGAAAATAAAAATTGCAGGCCTTGCTTTGCAAGGTGCTACAAAGAGTTTCTCCCTGTACCCAATTGTCAGCAGAAAGCAAATAACTGTATAAAGGACTGAACTGGCATTCCAGAATATTTTCTCATGCCTCTCCCACAATAGAGATGAAAAATGGGCAGAATGCCTTTAGCTGTGATAAAACCGAACAACCCTGGCACTAGTATGAGTGATCCTTAGGGTACCCTAATGTTTTCTGAGTCCATATGCAGAACTCAGTCCTTGAATTCATGCTTAGACAGGGGGGTTCAGAAAAAATATTTTGGTCTACATTTTCTGCTCTATTGTCGACCCAAATGACACTATTGAAAAAAAGCAGAAAGGAAACAGTTCTCCCTCATTTCATATAGAGAATACAAAGGGAGGAATAGACTTTGAGCATCATGAAAGAAAGAGGTTTTAAAAGACAAGGAAGTTTCTAAACAGTCTACATAACTGCAGTCATAAACTGTGGTGTGTAGAAACAGTGCTACCCGTGGTTTTGACTTCAATATGCTTTTACAACAGCAGACATGGTTCTTCATCCATTTAGAGTCATACATTCATTTAAAAAATTAAAATAATACATATAAAAAGCTTGCAACACTTAATTTCATTTTTTCTCAGAACACACTAATGACCACTCAGCAGCATCAAATAGAAAAGAAAAAACACACAGTCAGTTATGAAGAGGCATTAACATCATGGTACATTTGCTAAGCTAGCTATTACAACAGAAGAGCAGATGAGCTTTTTCTTCTCCAGCTACAACTTGTCCCAAATCCTTGTCTAATCCATGACTGCAGCCTAAGAAGGTCCCTGAGCTTAGCTGTTTTGGACCACTTACACTTGAATGCTGGAACAGCCTAAAGACACTGTCATTACATACAGCCACTACAGTTCTTTTTATTGTCCTTTACTCCAAATGAAATAACTGCCATAAATCCCTTCTCATTTTATATGCCACTATATTACAAAGATTCAAAAAGGACCCTCAACATCTTTATAAAATCTGTAGATTAATCTTAACTGTAGTGGTTTTTAAATCATCTTTATGAATAAGGAAGTTATCTAATGTGTGTAGGGTTAAATAGAGTTCATATTCAATAAGGAAAAGAACAGTCAAGTATTTGAAGGTCCTAACTAATGAGAAAATCTGCTTTGAAAGTTGCGGCTTTCAAAGCTCATGAGTTTATGGGATCTTACAGTGGTCTGCTGTTAGTTTAACATACACCCTAGATACTCAGGGATTGAATTAAGCAGATTTGAGGATGTTGTTATTTTTTTTTAACTATCGCTATTCTTCTAAAGGTATTTCCATTGCTGTGTTAGATCTGCTACACATGGACAGTGCTTTTAAGAACAGCAAAGCTAGATTTATCTCATTGCTCAAGGCATGGGCTCAACAAAGGAAGGGTGGCCTTTAATGACGAGATTTAATTTTTAGGTGTGTCACAATATCATTTTTGGATGTTGTGCAAAAGCAGTAGAACTCAAAATTTTCAACTTCACTGGAGTTTACAACATGTTGAATGTCTGATCACAAGTACTTTTATGGGAATTGCTAGGTGCTGATAAAGTGTGAAAACCTGATCTCCACCAGCCTGTACTGGGCACCGTGAGGCCTCAACTGTTAAGGAATTACAAGATTTTTTTTTTTTATTTCAATATCTGTTTACATTAAAAACCTCTGCAAAAATAGTATTTTTCATTAACCCTACCTTAATAGGAGTCCAACCTCAACAGAAGAATATAACTTCTATTAAAAATTTTAAATTGGTATTACCTTCCATTTAAGTTGTGTTCTTATCCTCATGGTTTTTTTATTTCAACTTTGTCATGTTAAAGATTTGATTTATCTTGTCTAAGAACTTGTAAATATGCCCTTGAGAGTATCACATAAGGCAAGTTTCACGTGAACACAGGGAGAATGCCCCAGAGGATATGTGCAATAACATTTCAGCAAAACAGAGCTTGTGAAGAAAGAACTATCACAATCCAAAGTCTGTCCCTTCAAGTAATTTTAGGTGTCTTAAAGTATGCTTTTATTTTACTCGAGGTTATATACCCAAATGATAATGAGTTTCTAGTGCTTTGTCTAGTGTATCATTGGATCCCTTTAGTATATTTTCTACAGTCTAAGCATTTCACCCTCAGACTGTTTCCTCTTGGAATTGGTTTTAAATTTCCCCTTTCCCTTCAACCAATTACTCCATAAGTAAAAGGGACTATGTAAGCTCTCCAGCAGTTAATAATTTCCTCTTAAATCCTAGAGCCCACTCGCTGGAAAAAGGACAAAATCTTTTGGAATTTGAGATTTGCATGGCTGATCACAACTTTGGTCCATGAGGTTTTACAGCTTGAGTATGATAATGATCATGATGCTGCAGAAGACAGGAAAGGAAGAAAATGGCATGTATTTGTCCTTTCTTTTGGTTTTTGATTACTCCCTTGGACATAGATATTTGTGATAGATTGAAATTCTTGGAAAAATAGCCTGTCATTCCATTCTTTTTGATGATTTTTCTCTCAGAAACGTAGATAAAATGAGTTTTATAAAGAGTATACCCAGACTGTATGTCAATGATTTTTCCTCCATGCCAAAATCCCAGGAACTGACCGTCATACTC
>NW_009646935.1:1942252-1957094 GCF_000708025.1 Charadrius vociferus | reverse complement strand
CAAAGTTATAAAACCATTTGCCTTAGTCTTTCCCCACTGGTTTGCCCTAGGTAGTCTCCTATGCATCTCTAGGGAACAATGGGTTCAAAATTTGGATCCAAATGTCCATCTGCAAAAGACATAGCACCTCAGGCAGTATGGCTGTCCCTTCAGAGTCCTGCTGATACACTGATGGAGAGACCTTTCTAGTCTTATTCTCTGCATCTTTCTAACACATTCTCCGTGATTAAAACCAGTAAGAAATTATCATAATTCGCTTTCACAATACGTAATCATCTTTGCCAAGAGATTTGTGGCACGTGAGGATTTTCCAATTTCTCCTGGGTTTAGAGGGAGAGGGAAAGGGAAAAGGATTCTCATCTTATATTAGTGAGTGGCCCGCAGCAACAGAAGCAAAGGAACAAACTCCTCAGTGGCAATAGGAAATTACTTCTTAAAAGCCTTTCTTTTTTTAGGGGGCAGACAACTGACCCTCAAGTGGTGATCCTTAATACCTGCTGGCTAGACAGCAATTCTAGGTTACTCACATAGTAGTTTTTGGAAGCTAGCAACCTGACATTAAAACTCCAATGCCAATATCCTGGAAGCAATCAAATTTCTCTCACTGGTACAACTCCCTAGCTCCACTGTCTATACACGTTCATGAAGTGTAAAGAGATCACTCTTTGATTACAAAAAAAAAAAAAAAGATCAATCTATTCTTGGTCATACAGAGATAATCAACCAAGTTTGTAGAGAGACTGAATCAATAGCTATACAAACATATACTTCCCCAGCTTATTCAGGATGCAGTTGATGCTTGTATTTAAAATTTGGAATTTTTCAATATTTAGCACCTCATGAAAATCTATAAGAAGTGAGAAAAAATAAAGTATTAAGAATGTTACACAATGTACTATAATCAGTACGTTTCTCGTTGTGACTAATAAGTAGCTTGTACAAGAGCTATAACCGTTTTTTATTATATCATTAAAGTTTCAAACAAATGAAGTTCAGAGAACACTATTGTAATAGCATTTCATTAGAACATTAGAAAGAGGTTTGGGAAAAGACCTGGTTTTTATCTCAATTTATGTCCCATCAACTGTTGAATTTACACATGCACTATTGGAGTGTGGTCCAGAAAAATCCCAATGAATTTGCAATGCTGGTTGTTTCCTGTGACACATGGTGAGTTCTTTAATCCTAACTCTAAATTACACTTGTTTGCATTGTGTGATTAATCAATTTACACCGTTATCCATAAGGCAAATACTTCAGGCAAACTTCCACTAACATTTCTCTTTTCTTTAACAACTCATTGAGAACCATTGTTTTCACAACATCTTTTCATTATTAATCAGGTTTTATCTCCATTCATATCTGACAAGAGGACAGAAGGATAAGAGGTAAGACAGTACCACAAGTACTGACATATCCTCCGAGAATAGGACAGATTAATTCTTTTATCCTTTTTTTTTATATAGCTACTGTAAATGCACTATTTTTATCTTCATTTGCTGCAGTATAATGGGAGATCACTGAGCTTCCCAAAATAGTCTTAAGTCTTCTTATTAAAAGCTTGTATGAGTTCAAAGTTCAGAAGTAAATGAGTTTAGGCTACTGCCTACCTATACGTTAATATTGTTGCTCATACTCAATTCCAGCTGCTGTTATAAAAGCTTATCTGTTACAGACTGTAAATACCAATTAGAAGATTCTCATGTCTTTTGTAATTTTTATTTGCAGAACTTTAGTGTCATCAGCAAATATTAGTACATACACTGTCCACTTCCTTCCCTAGCTGCTTGACAGCATAGTAATTTTCTATGGCACCTGGCTTTATACCTGCATGAAGATAGAGCAGAAAAGCTATGTTAAGGCTACTTTTCCCCCTCCCTCATGTTGCTTTTGGTTTTGTTCCCCCTCGCCCCCTCTCCCCCCCCACGCCCAGTTCAGAGAGTGCTACTGACCAAGGGAGATCCAAAAGAGGAGGGTAGAATGGGATTAGGAGAAGTACGCTAAAACATGGAAGTCAGCGACAAAGTAGCGCATGTTGTCCTGGAGACAGAATATTGAAGCTGAGTGACTATTTCAAGTAGTTTTAGTAATCCATTTTAAAAAGTACATCAGAATGACAAAATATAAGTGTCACAGGCAGACGTCTACACATCCTAGATAGATAAGTGAAAGGGAAACAGCATTAACTTTTATTACACGTATTACAAGTTTTATTATGTATAGTAAATAATAATGTTAGTTAAATCTCTGTATACTTGCAAAATAATGCTGTTTGTTCTAGATGCTGGTATTCCTCAGAATTAATTTCACCGTAATACAATATATATCCAGTAGGAAATACACATATGCTAACTTGTTAGTCAGAATCTATTTATACCTTCAAAAGGCATTCTGAGACATCACCTCTGACAGTAACTGTAAATCATTTTATGCTAATATCAGTTTACACAGTTCTGACCTGTATTTAACTCTGCATAGCTTAACTTTCCAAACATATACACAGTATTTTTTTCAAGTCATTAATAACATACCAGTCAACAGCCCCTGGGATCTATGCACAGAAAGGACCAAACTGAAGAAATACACTGTGTGGTATTCCCGGTTTTCTTCATGATGAAATGACCTGGATCAAACTAAGTAAAAGTGATATCAATCATAAAAAAATCTCTTCTCTCCATAAGTAATGTCAACCAGTAATTGTTTTTGTTTCCTATTGCTTAGCCAGTGTATATCGTTTATGACAAGACATCATTTTTTACAATATTATTTATTTTCCCTGAGGTCTCTTGGGTCACATTATTATCTGGAATAAAATGACACAGCTCTGTTGATGCTGCCAGTGCAACAGTGCTATCTAAACCCACCCTGAAAGATTCATGAAAATAATTTTTTTTAAGACGTGTTCTGTCAGATGTCTTTTATTTCTTTTTTACTAACTTTTAAGGAAAACTTAGTAGGCATAATTATCCTTTCAATAAGTAGTGTAGGCTTGATCTTCTCATGTTGTTGTCATCCCACTATTATGCAATATTTAACTTTAATAAACCTCTCATTCTATTTCACATCAATTTCTGGTGAAGCGTAGCACTCTGCAGTTCCCAAAGACTTTCTAAACTCCCAAAATGCAAAAAAGCCCAAACCAAACAAAAACCACCCCAATATTTCAGCTACTTTTAGAAACAGCTGCTGTTAATTTGATTGATTTTTCACAATTTATGACATGTCCAAGTATAAACTGCCTCTGTTTTCTATTAGAACCTCTAATGAAGGCTGTCTGTGGCCTAACGCATATAAGAAACCTGAGGTAAAGCACACTGGAAGGATTTGATGAAACTTTATAGAACGCATTGCGTGAAATAAGGATATGAAATGGTGAGCAGGAAGCAACATTTTTATACTTCAGATGATTATATAGCTTACCAGATTTCAAAACTCAAAAGCTTCCCTTACTGTTAAGGTATTTTAAACTTATTTTTTATGAGAAAGACATTACATGAGTTAAAATTAGGTATTTGTAGCTTAGCGTCCTTTTAGTTTGGAGCTGGATATTTTGATTAACAATCCTCATGGAATTTTATTTCTGTTTTCAATGGGTTTTTTTATACTGTTTTCAATGTATGGATACATTGACCATTTGCAAAGTAAATCTTACATAGAGAATCTCAATCTATGGGAGCTTACCTAAATGGGATGTGAAAAATTAATCTTTTAGCAGGTGAATTTAACTGAGCTAAGCGGGAGTTCTGTAACTGGCACCAACCCTGTGACTTCAGCTGTGAAGCCTACTCCACATTCCAATAAATCAGCTATACATCTCTTCTCATTAACTCATCCTGAAAAGTTCTTTCACATGAAGAGCTGCATTGATTTACGACCCTTTGAAAAGGACCTGAGGTGGTAGCAGATTCTAGCGACTGGGATAGCATTCTTGTAACAACTAACTGACAAATCAATATACCTGAAGGTATTAATTAGCAAGGGATGTTGTTTTTTTTTTATTTTTTTAATTTTATTTTTTTAAGTTGTCTATAAAGCAGTGAAAAGAAGACAGGTAAGACTTGTAGTGGTGACTTTTATGTGGGTAACTTACACTTTGTTACCGGAAATAACTTTGGTTTATCTACATAAGCTCATCAGTATTTTGCTTTCTATAATTAGCAATCATAAACCAGAATTATTTTTTTAGAAGTTCTGGTATGATTTTATTTCGAGTCACTGAAGATTGAAGAATAACACAAACAATTCACAACTCTTCATTTATATTCTAAATGTGAAACTAAATATCATTTCTTCTTGATGTCCCATTGAAGCTAAACTTCTTCATATGAATAGTGAATACAAAACAACAACAAACAATAAAAAGAATTCCTCGTACATCTGTGCAGTATTTTTGGAAGGAAATTTGATTTTAGATTCATTGGCAAGAGAACTGCTCTCTTGGGGTGGTGTAAAGTTCATTCATAAGTGGAAGAAGGGAAAAAAAAGTCAAACATGAATATTTTTACCTAGGTTATTTGCCATTGCAACTCAAGTGCACCGAACGTATACATGCTAATGTGTGTATGTAAAAACCTAGCAACTGCAACGACATGAGAAAGATGTAGCAAAATCAGTTGTATTGTTGCCTTTGTTGTAAGGGTATGGAAGGCAAGGAAACCCTGTAATTTCCATGCTATACAGCTATAGATTTTTGGACATCTGTATGGCTACTGAATTTCATTGTCAAAATACAAATTTTACAACAAGCAAAAACATCCACCACACTATGGTTGTGTAATGCAGGGATGAGTGGCACACTACTATATGACTAGCGTACCTGGCGGCCACACTGCAAACTGGAAGAAATGTTGGAAGACGTTCAACAATGATGTTTAAAATGTGTCTTACAGATACAGTTGAGTCAGCATATATAAACAAGAGGAAGGTAGTTGGTCACACTGAGTAGGTCATGGCTAGGCAGAAAGATGAAATGAAAGAATAATAATAACAGGGTTGCAAAGGCTGTGACATACACAGAAGGTTCTTAACAGTCAGGACAAAAATCTGAATGAGCTGATGAAAAAGCTCTGTCACCTCAGCTGAGGCAACACTATGCGTTCTCTTTCAGACATCTCAATCTCACACAAACCTAACTTTGTCTTGAAAATGGTAGTTGGAACTTTTTAATTCATGTGAGTAGGATGAGCTTAACTCATAAGTCTTCTGAAGAAATTTTGGTTTGATTTAGTAAGAGAAATCATCCTAAAGTAAGAACCACATCTAATCAAAACCACAGCCTCAGGAGCAGCAGGGGCGGAGTCTCCTAGAAAAAGTCTGGTTATAAGAAGTTAGAGTGCTTGCCCTTTGAATCTGAGATTTTCTCAAATGATATCTTTTTTTCAGTTTTGTTTTCTCTTTTTAGTTTTCTTGCAAATATTTGCAGGTTAAGATCTTGTAATAGCTGATAAATAAAAGAGGGGTTTTGAACTTTATCTTATCTCTCTGCTGAGAGCTTAAAAAAAAACAGTGCAAATATACTGAAAGAAAAAAGTGTAAGCTACAAAAAAAAAAAGAATAAATTTAAGTTAGCTAGTTTGTAGTCTCACCAGTATTTTTCACCATGGCACTTCATACCCAAAAATGAATTTCCTGGAGCAAAATTTTCAAGCAAACCTTAGTGAATTCACCTTCTGAACACCTGAGCTGCTTTTTAAATTAGAACTTGTAACCATTATCATTCCAAGGTTTCAGAAGATCTTAAAGTCATCCTAAGCAAATACTTAATTTGGATAAATGTATCTTTGAAAAATGTCTTCTGTTTCAGATGAAGGCGTCCCTGCTGTATTCTTGATATTAATGCTAGTATAGTAATCTTAAAGAACATCTACAGGGAAGACTTTCTCTAAGTACAAGCTCTTTCCCTGAAAAAAGGGATGACATCGTAGTTCCAATGAAACAAATAGAAAATTTATCACTGTTGTAAAGATCAGGATTTTACCCAAAAATTTACCTTGCCAACACTTATATACCTTTCCTATACTAATCCCCAGTTTTCCTCTCCTGCTTTTGCTAGAATTCCTATTACAGTCTTTAGGGAAGCCTTCATGTTTCATAATAAAACAAATATCAAAATCAATTAATTCATGTGGATAAATTTTATGTTTAGAGTTGAATTCAGAGGGAGTGATGGCGCAAGTCCTTAGTGAGCCATGTCATATATCAGGTATTAGAATTCTAGTTTTCTTGTACCACAATTTCATCTTTTGTTGAAGAACAGGGTAGAACTTTTTTTTTCCCCAAGACTTTTTAGGAAATGCTACACAATTTGAAACCTCCAGGCTACTCTGTGTGAAACCCTGCTAAGATGTTAAAGTTTCCCACTTAACTTTGAAAGCTAGAAGAGCTGTCTGCATCGAAACCTTCATTTAATGTTCAAGAACCAGCTACTGAGCAATACTGTTAAAAGACATATTCTGTTCCTGAATAATGTGGCCTCCCTTCAGCTAAATTGCTCGGTTTTAAACTTAGGTTTTTTCAAGGGCCATAGGACGATTCAGACTGGAAGGAACCTCATCAAGTCATCTGTTCCAACCCTGCTCAAGGCACAGTATTTTGCAGAAGCTGAGCTCATACCGATATCTCTACGTACACGTAATACACAGCACACATTACCAAGTCCATTTTGCACTTCTCACCTGCAATCCTGAAATAATTTGCTCATTACACGGGTATGCACAGTTATCTTTGAAAAAGGAATAAAAATTAAAATTCTCCAGTTTTCCTCATTTAAAAATGGAATTGCTGGTATTAGCATATTATAAATCATTTATTGGAATATATTGGGATTAATGACATTGCTACTTCAATTTTAAGAGAGGGTTTTTTCTTGTTGTGATACACTTTCTTCTATGGGTTGAAAAAACAGGATTTAGCTGGGAGTGTACTGTAAAGCCCAGAGAGCTTTGCTCTACTCTCGATATTGTAATATGAACCAAAATCCCATTATAACTGACAAGGTAAGCCAGTTTCATTGCCAAGTTCTTGGTATATTTTACTGTATTTATAAATACTGTAAATAAACATGGATGGTGACACCAGGTAGTTTACATCAACAGAAAATAATCAAGGTGGCTAGCAAATGAGTGACAGCTACTGTTTGTTTTGACACAAGATACGCTTGTTTTCATAATCATTTTATAGGGGTTGGGGGAGTAGAAGAATCCTGAAGCTTTATAAAATCTGCCACGCTGTATCCCAGTCTTTCCTGTGAAAACCACAGTTTTGCAGCATTCATATTCTTAAGCAAGTGTCAATACATGGAATATTATTTTTTTCCATTGAGAACAATCTGTGCAGGACACTCATTTGTAATATCTGACAGTGAAAAAGTAGCTCTTGAATGCATGGCATCATTTACCTGCAACATATTCCTGTCTCAGAGACAGACTGATGCTCTATATGACAGTTTTCCAAATAAATCTCATTCCATTCTGTTTTGTAATCGTTGCATTTCTCTGTGCTGTCTATTAAGACTCGCTAAAAAAAAAATCAATTATTTTCAGCAGAAGCCATGCTGTGTTCTGATTAGAAAGGAAATTGTAGAGGAATTAATGGTTTTGAGGTAATAAAACCAAAAATCCTGCTCATGCTCTATTGCATTAATCAAATCTTACTTTTTAAGACATAATTCAGATAATTAGTTGGTTGTTACTGGCTGCATTCAGCACAACCACTGTTGTATCATTTATATTAAAAACAAATATGTTTTTAATAAATGATGGCATTTCAAAACTTGACTAGTGACAGATAGTTCTGTTAGCAATTGCAAAAAATTGGATAGTGATGAAGTGCAATAAAGACTTGGGGTGAAATTGCCCCTCTTCACAGAGCAAACAGCACTCAACTTATGAATTGCTGAAATGCTGTGCTTAAGTCCCTCAATGACCATGATTTATAATCTCCGTTTAGCTTGCAATACGCATCAGTTTTATACAACACTTTTAGCTTATCTACCTCAGTAAACTGCAACCATCTCTGTAGCCAACCAACAGCAAGAACAAAATTATACCGAAGCAGAGGTACTGCAATATGTGTGATGAATATTCAGGATTTGCTGGAAATCAGAAAGATAATTTTCCTGTAACTTCAGCAAGTTTTGTCTAAGAGCCTTGTTTTTAAACCTTACACTAAAAGGTCATTTTCCCGTTTTGTTTTTTTTGGGTTTTTTTTTTGGTTGTGTTTTTTTTTTTTTTTTTTTTTTTTATATTCTCACCAATTTCTAGAAGAGCAGAAGTTCTAACAAAGAGGGAAGCACTTTTAAAAACATGTCTTGTACAAGTATTTTTAACAGCCATATAAAACTGCAAAAAGTATCCACAGAGAACTGGGAATAATTCTTACTACACTGGGCACAAGTAGGACTTCAAACAGAAATAGCACAGATTCCTGGAAGAAAAGCCAACCAAACAAGCATGTCTGTATAAGCATGTGTATGTTCATATGGAATCAACTAGCCAAGAGATTATGGCAGTCAGGGACAGTCAAACCCTCTGCTTTATAAGGAGAGATGACATGAAAAAGGCTTTCCTACAGATTTACACTGGGTCCAGCATCTAGCTAGGTACGTGCAGAGGGAAGTACTATTTAACCATGCAGACTAAATGGAACAGATTAATTAAATAAGAAACCCATCAATTTAGAAATTCATTTGTACTTGAGATAGAGGACTTGAACCTGAATCCTTCACACTGCAGCAGATACCTGCCGGACCACAGAAATTATATTTGGTAATCTGAAGGGTAGCCTCTGTTTCAGTGTGGATTCAAGTTTGACTGAAAACCACCTTCCCAACAACAACAAAACAAAAAAAAAAAAAAAAGAGAGGAGAAAAGTCTAAGAGTTTGGGGTTTTGATGAGCTACGTCACATGTATATTTCCAAGCATTTTCATGATGCTTCTAGGTATCAGCAATCCCAAAGAGGGATAGCAGCTTGAGTTCCCACCATGGAATTCATAGAAACCAGCTGAGAAGATTCATTTACACCGCACGTCTTATAGCCTTCCTGAGGATACTTGCTTCCTAAGCTTCATTTCATATTTACAGGAGCAGCAGGTCTACATCTGCCTTTCTGAACCAGCAGATGAGAATGCAAATACACATTTTGCTTCAGCAGCCTTCCTTTTTTTTTTATTGACTGAGGCCTTATGATCCGTTTTGTAATATCCAGGAACATAAATTAAGAATTAAGATGGCATGCAGAATTACCTGTCTAGAGGTTGATTCTTATGCCCTGTATTCTGTAATATATATACGGTGTTAGACCTTTGCACATTGCACAGTACACATCGCACTATTTCAGTTCACCCTTTCCTTTATGAACTTGGTCAAACAAAGCACACTTATGGCACAAATACAGGGTTAAGTGGTTATGGCTCAGCCTCGGCTGCTTGTTGCTCCCCTCAGAAGTCTGCTGCTGCTGCAGATCAGCTGGTGTTGCAGCAGATACGCAATCTCTGCCTGCTCCAGTTCTGTCAAATGGTCTGAGTTTAAAAAAAAAAAACCACCAAAAAAAAAAAAAACCACACCAAACCCCCACAGATGGGATGAGAGTGAAGCAGATGCATAGTTAAGCTGTCAGATCCAAAGGGTGATAAATTCTGCCTTACAGAGGCAGAGGGTACAAAGGAGACAGCAGCAAACCACCCAAGGCAGTGATCTAGTGAGCTGCTCAGCTGCAGTCAGAATAGCATCTCTGACCACATCCTTCGGCATGTACTCATGTGGTTTTTGCCAATCCATTTCTCATCCCATGTGAGAAGTTTAAGATTTGCAATATGAGGAACTGCATAGTTCACAAAGGTATAAAATACTCCTATGCTATATCTATATCCATGCTATCTGTATATCTGTTTGCCTTTTTTAAAATCGTATACTTAAACATATAAACTGGGATTATTTGCAGAATTACAAATTAATCATAGAGTGAACTGTGTTTGCAGTACTAAAATTATTAGAGCTGTTACGATTTACAGCCGCTGAGATTTTGCCCCACTGTGAGTATGAACAACTTTTAGCTAATTATTGAACATCACACAGAGAGAAAAGATAAAAGTTTCATTTATAAAACCAAAGAAGAAATATGTCTCATCTACTTTTCTAGACATCAGGAAAGCTTTCCAAACTGAAATGATGACTAAAATTATTTCCTGTGTTCCATGTCTGCTTCCCCTTGTGTATTAATTACTCTTCCATGCTTATCTGATACAAGTCTGCTTTTAAATCACTAATTAAAATATGAAATGTGGAAAGCTATTTTTAAGCACAGAATTCTATTGTTTCATCAAGCTGAATTATTCCTTCCATATTCAAAGAGGTGTTACCACGCATTTCAGATCTTAGGGTCCAGAATGGAACGGAAACCAAACAGAAAGCACTAGCTCTTCCACCGTTTTTCAGAACAAAGCCTTATGCTCTGTTTGCAGTCTGTCTCAACAGTTAACCAAAATCACT
This sequence comes from Charadrius vociferus, assembly GCF_000708025.1. Classification (NCBI taxonomy): domain Eukaryota; kingdom Metazoa; phylum Chordata; class Aves; order Charadriiformes; family Charadriidae; genus Charadrius; species Charadrius vociferus. The sequence continues at coordinate 1,946,605 of NW_009646935.1, read as the reverse complement.
TTCCTCTGGGAACTATCCTGATCTAATTAGTAATGCTGGAGCATGACCACAAATACAGCCACGTTAATCTCATCTGCATTCAAAACACAGGGAAAAGTCTGTTATTGCAAAGAAAGATTCCTTGTATTTCTTGTCCCTGCACAATTCTCCTCTGTCTCTACTCTGCTTAGTTGCTTATTCTGCATGTTCGTTTTCTTGTACCAAAAAGACCTCCATCAAAAATGCATTAATGAAATACTCTTCTTTTAAAGGACCTTTTCAAATCACTCTGTCAGATGCTTGCCCCAAATGAAGTGTAGGCATTTGGTATATAGTAATAAAGATAAGACCTAAGGGTCTTTCATGAGTATTTTTGCAATATCACGTGAACACATTGGAAGCAAGACTATAAAATACATCAAAAATAAAGTCTGAAAATCATATTAAGCAGTGTCTTAAATCTACTTGAATGTACTGGTTAAAAATACATACATAAATCACCAATTCCTTGCTGTTTAACAAACTCAATATTAGAAATTGGAAATATACATGGTCGTACACCCATTTCGGCAGAAGATCTGATCCTGCCTCCGTGCCATTCAAATGATCTACATAATATTTTGTATGTATAAGATACACAACCTATAGGCCAAACAGCAACATCATGAAGTGAAAATTGTGCCAGCACTTTATTCAACAACATTCGCATTGAACAAGAAGGTACCTTTGCAATACATCTCCATGCTGTTAGACATCATTAAACTACCTGAGTTATCTCTTTTTATACAAGACCATGACCTGTTGTGGACTTTTTGCTTTGGTGCTATACTAAAGTATTTTAGCCACAAAAATCTCAAAAAGATTTTGTTTCCTCTCCCTAAACTTTAACGTCATAAGAAAATTTACAATGATACCTGAACACACATAAAACTGGACTTGATTATATCTCCATCACAGCATGAAAATTGAGAATCTTAAAAACAAAGTCTTCCGTATTTAGTTTTAATTTTGTGACAAGAGCTTTCCCTTGTATGAAACCTAGTGAACAAGGGGAAATTCAACACATCAGATTCATTCTGGGCATGATCAAAACCAGCCTCTCATAGTAAATTTCACACAGCGCAGACCCCAGTAGATCCAAAAAGATTTCTTTTCTAGCTGCTTATACCAGCAAATTGTGTATAACGCTACAACTTCCCACTTAGTTTTCAAACTTGCATACATAGATATTTCAAACTTCTGTTACACAGTACAGCTTTGCACACTCTTGGAGCTACAACTTTTCCTCAGAGTATTGAGGCTCTGTGTAACAATTCTTTGTACAAAAAACCAAGGCTGTAAAGAAATCAGCCAAAGATACAAAGAACAGTGTTACTGAACATATGCAAATGTAATCTGGTCTATATGTATGCTGGTAATTTGCTATCTTCAGTTTTCAAACCGTGAAGTACAATGAGCAACAGTAGTTGTTTAAAAGGGATGCTATTGGTTCACATTCACTGTACAAAGGTGGCCATATCTGAGGCATAAATGGAGTAAACTCAGGTATAAACTCATATAGAGCCTTTCTGAAGTATTTTCAGATTGGTTGATACTCTCCCAGCCATTTGCCAATTATACTGGTTTCACCTTAAATGAAGGGGTTGGAGGATGACAGTAATCCTTTTGTTTCCTTTTCAGTTAAAAATAGACAGAAAATGTGAAAAGGAAGTATTTTACAAAGATCTCAAATATCTGTATCTGTAGTTATACTCTGCAATTCTACATTCTAATTAGAATTATGGGGTCACTTTTTTAATTGCCTAAAATATTTGAAAAGCAAAATGTTCCCTACATCTATTTTGCTGTCTCTAACAAAAATGTCCTTTTTTTTTTTTTTTTTGCTTAGTATTATAGCAGTACTAAAAGAACTGAGCTACACTCAAACATTCATACTGGGCATGGAATATACTACAATGAGGTATTAAGCTAAGATTTTAAAACATTTAAGTACAGTTACAATCTTTAAATAAATGAAATGAAAATTAAAACCACCCCCCCACACACACATATATATTTGCCTGTAACTCATTATATGGTTGTAAAAAAAATAATTTAGAAATAGTATGGTGATGTGTGTAAATGTAGGAGAAGGGAAAGAGAAAGTAAGAGTACAGCTTAATGCTGCTTTCCCTGCAGGTCTCTGGTTATCTCCCATTATTCCCTCCTTCTCCCTTCAACTAACTGCCTCTTCCTGCCAATGATTTTCCTTGGAATTATTTGACTGTGTTGGTTATATAGGGGTTTGTTTTCTGGAAGTAATACTGCTTAGAAGTGGTGGATTATCCTAGATTTGGGTATGCATCCAAACACACATATTTTATGAATGTGGGTGAAATCCTTGCCTCAAGGATCTGCTTGTGGACCAAAAAAGTTTAACTGACCAAGTCTTCCTGGACCTCAGCATACCTCACAAGGGATAAATCTGTGTCAGGATTAGGACTTGAATACATAGTACCCAAATTTCTTCCTGTTGCTTTTCTTACTAAACAACCCAAACTGTATAAAAATATTTTTGAGAAGCAAAACACTTGCATTTAGTACAGCAATTAACTTCATAATATCAAGTCTAATTTTAAACCCCAGTTTTCAAGTTTTGCTTCTCATCTTATACATCACAATTCTGTTAACATTCAACATGTGATGTAGCTGTGAGCTCTGCACATTCATTACAGTGAATGGTAAAGTGTATATGACTTTAAATCTATTACACAAAGGTCACTTGAGGTAGTTTTGCCAAAAAAAGCAAACTCTTGCTCATATGGTTTTGGAAATGATATGAGACTAGTACTTGTCTTGCATTCATTGTCCCAATTGAAAACAAAGGAGATCATATCCAATACTTTCCAATCTTCTCACGCAGGTGGTAGCATATGATTACTGTAACCTCTAGAAAGTCCCTCTCTTCCCTGTTTCAGGAATGAATTCCACTAATACTGCTGTTATTCTTGCTTTTCATCTTTCTTCCTTTTCATATCCTCTCTCCAAGTCTCCCATTTCATTCAGCTTTCTACATTTACTTTAATATTTTACTTCCACATCTCCCCTGTTCTCATAATGTTGGCCATTCAAGTAATGTATAAAAGCTTTATCTTATGTGAACAATACATACACAGTCCTAACAGCAACTCTTGAATTACTAAACTCACTTCTTGTGATTCCTGGCTGTTTTTCTGAGATCTTCCATCAAAGTAAACACCAGATATGGGCCAGTTAAACCTGTGCAGTACAAGTGGACTAAGGTTTATGATTAGAAATTTGTTAACTTCAAATATTACTTTAAAAGAAAACTGCTCTTTTCTGTAAGTCTAAAAGACTCACCACACTATTAGGGAATAACCACAGGTTTGTAACCACATTCTTAAAAAGTGCATATTTGCTCTAAATCTCTTGCTACTTCCTCTTTCTTCTGACTTGGTATAGCTAGAAGTTTATCATTCGGGTAACATACATATAAATAAAAGGAGAAACATGGTCAGACATATTTCCATGGTAGAACTTGTGCAACACATTTATATCATGCAGGCAACATAAAAACCTCATTTGAAACTATTTTCAAGTGGACTATTGGGATTACACCCACCAACTACCTCTCTTTCACAAATGTGCATTTTATTCTGCATTTAAGGCTTTAACCAGATTCCAATCAAAACCAGTGGATTCTGTGATTTGAATGTGCTTCGGATCTAGCTCATGCAGGGACACAATTAGGCATTTGAATAAAAATGCTCAAGTTCCATGCTGTTTGGGAATACAAGGTCTCACTGAATATAAGAGAACAACATATAGTCACAATGGTTTTAGGAGCTTTGATTGATATTCCGGAATTCCAGACCAGCAATTTTTTAATTTCCCCTTTTTACTAAATAATATTTACAAATATTTCTAAAATGAAAGGGAGTGTAAATATATAAAAAAAATTAATAGCTCGTTTTTTCTACTCGTACAAGAATGTTTTCTGCTTAGGATTTACATTTTAGGAAAGAAATTCTACAATGGTCTATTCACTGCAATGTAGTCCCAAAGCACTTTCCCTTGCAAGAAGGTATTACAATATCACATGGACTACATGCCAGAGCTCCAATAGGTGAAATCAAATCTGATGTAGCAAATGCAAGGCAGTTTCATTTGGATTTGTGTAGAGTAGCCCAAAATATTTCATAGAGACAGAAACTTATAGTATCCTCTGGGCACCAGGTAGCACAAGCACTTATCCTGTCACTCTTTCTCTGTCCATTGCACTTGCTTCAAACTGCATACTCAAGCTTCAGAAGAACTCCTCTTATGTCAGAAGAAAAGAATTATTTCTTAATCCATCCAACTCATCTCCCCATA
>NW_009646935.1:1937066-1942231 GCF_000708025.1 Charadrius vociferus | reverse complement strand
CGTACCAAATTACGGTCTGCCACACGCATTTGCAATATGCTGTGTCACATCATTAGCCAATGCAGACATTCAGACTAAGGACAGGTTTATGTATATACATATGTACACAGAAAGATAACTGGATCTGATCTCCACTGTTCACCCAGCTGCAGTTTGGTTTCATACAAATCACTCCAGGGATATACAAACACTATAGAAAAGCTCCATGCGCCATTTGAACTTCCTTTGTACTTGCCTGACACAGGCAATTTGCACAAAATCCAGCTGCACAAAAGTAATATTGTATGTGTACCTAACTTGGCAAATTTCATTTTAATAATACAGACAAGCACAGGGATTTCAACTTTTTAGAGTCTTATTCTTTTCCACTTGTTGTCATGGATACTATGTCTTCTCCTCTTTCCCCTTTTCTCTCCTTCATCATATCTGACTTTTCTGTGTTGGTGTCCATGGTGACATCCTGCTATCAGTATACAATGCATGTCCTAACACCCAGATTTTTATAATGGGCTAAGGTATTTAAAGAAGTTCCACCTATGTGATGGACATTATTGCATCTTAATCTCTCTTTACTAACAAAAAAGAAAAAAAAAATCAGTTTCTGTATACTTATGAGATATTTTCAGTTTTATTCACTTGGATAAACTCATGAGTTGCAACATCTTATTTTCAGGATGGCCTCTGGGGACAGCTGCCATACATTCAATCCATCACACAGGCAAACGAGGATGCAGAGCAATCAGGCAAGTGTTTATGCATCAAAATATAATTGGCTAAATTTCCAGAGATGCAGAGCTTCAGAAGCAGACAGTGACAGCAAGCAGGCAGTGCAAGAAATTTCAGAATCTGAGAAAACCAAATTAGAGTATTTAACAAATGCACATTTCCTCCTATAAGTCACAGTTCCTTTCAAATGATTTACCAACATACACCCTGGGGGAGTGGGGGAACCCAAACCCCCAAAAGCCCCAGTAATAAACAGGATTTCATTATCTTACTACTTTCCCATTTATTAGACCCTCTTTTCAGAGGATCCAGCATACACACTCAATGAAGGGACAACCTGTCACTTAGGGCTGGTTTGAAGATGCTTCTTGCCTGTCTATCTGATGTGAAGGCACACCCTGAAGTAATGAGTTGGGGTTTAAAAGATCTATGCAGGGTCACATCAGTCCTGGCTTACTGTAAGGAACAGACAGTTTTGGCTTACAAGAAAAAGAAAAAAAAAAAAAAAGAAAAAAAAAAGGTTTTCTGACATGATTCTGTATACAATGGGCAAGTTCCTGGCCCCAGTGAGTCAATGGCAAAGCTTCCAATAGCTTCAATAAAGCCAGAATCCCAAATGGCACTTCAAATTTTCAGTCCGTGAAGTGTAACCTGGGCATAAAAGCTCCAGGTTTACCAAAACCCCAGTGAAGCTCTGAAGAACAAAGCAGAAGTGAATCACTGTGTTGGACTTCGGCTGGCAGCAGCTTTCAAACATTCCCATTAATATTTGGTGGCAGGGATTCTGGCATACTGTTGTAGTCAACACGTAAAGAAATAATTCAGATCTGTCTTGGTGTGATAAAGTAACCCAAATAAAAGATGTTTACAGCTGCCTGAAATCGTATTTGTCAGGGTACAAGTGTAGGAATTTTTAAGTTTATGGTATTCACAAGAAGTATTCCCTAGTGCCATAAATTGTAGAAATTCAGCCATGGGTACTGTGAATCACATATTTGCTCCTTCCTCCCTGAGATGCAATCCAGAAACAACTCCCTAATTTCCTTCATTTGTTTTTCCATCTCCCCAGGAGACAGCGATTCTAACTTGCTCGCTCAGTACGCTGAGATCTGAAAACTGGCTGCTAATTACCATGTGTTTCAATTCTCAACTTAACTGGTGATCTGGGAAATCAAGCCATGGTCTCATATGTACAGTAAGATCAATAAGCTGTCACCTAGACTGCTGAGACACCATGTCAGTATTTGCTGTTATACAGTGCATCCGTCCTCTGATTTGCCCCTAAATTCTGATGATCATGTGTTGTTAAATTATTCAGATTGTTTGATCAAATTTACACTATTCTGAAAAAAAAAACCAAAAACAAACCAACAACAAAACAACCAACAACACCACCAACAACAAAAACAACCATGAATGCAGACCTAGTAGCTATAGATAACTGATCCCAGTAGAGCTTCAAGATAACGTATAAAAAAAGAACATAGAACATTTCAAAGTGTGTTTTACAGGTGATCTGTTTTCAAATTTAAGAAAAGGGATGGAGGAAGCAAACGTGAGTTATGGGTATTTTTTATTTAAAGGTCAATAGATTCCCTCCCCTCGCCCAAAATAAGCTATACAGATTAAAGCAAAAGCATTGAGCAGATAAGCTATATGGAAATAGGTTTTTGTTCCTCATATGGGATAGTTGATACAGGTCTATTGAATGCGATAGAGTTGAGCAAATTCACACAAGTAGCAGCTCGGACACCCTTCCAGTGTCCTCAGTAACTGGTATCTAATAAATAATGAAAAACTGAGACAGAGAAAAAAACATCATGTTTGTGTTTAGATTTCTATAGTTACAGAACAGTCTTTAGATGTACTTATGAAACCTCTAGTTTTGGGAGGACATTTTCGTTGCCCAGAGAAATAGGTAACCAAAATAAATTTATATCTTGAATTACCTACTTGGTTTTGCAGAAGACAAAAAAACCCACATCAAGAAAAAAGAACACTTACAAGATGATACAAAACAACTCCCACGTGGCTTCACTGGAATTAAACTTGCACCAGACCAGATTTAACCAGGCTAAAAATTAAATACTGTTACTGGCAAGCAGCATTTGCAAAGGATTGTACAATTACAGACCGAAAAGGCACATTAATCCATTTTCAGTTTCATAGTTTGTGATACTGTCTTGAGTTTTAAAGCATCTTCTGACATTACTCAATTCTATTATGATGCTTCAAAAACAATCCTTTATTTGTGGTCTCTCTATCTACCCTAATGCTAAAACCTTAAGCCTCTCTAACACTAAGGTCATTATCTGATCCCTACAGTATATCCTCTCCAAAACCTTAAAGCTCTTATCTAGGGATCTCTTACAGGGACACACATCTGTTTAAGGACGTGATAGCCTTGACTGAAAAAAGTAACCCCTTTAACTGATAATCCTCTTCATCACCTGTGATGCTTAAGCAACATTATCATTCAACTTATTTTTGGCAGTGGTGTACTGGTTTTGGTAGGCACCCCTTCTAAACAAGCTTGTTCTCCCTCTTTTTTGGTGACCGATTTGCAGTTTTGCTCTTTAATTGTGCCTATGACAATCTGCTTGCATGCTATTATAATGCTGTGATATACCCGAATACCTGTTAGATAAATTTGGGGTGTATTCATGACCCTTAAAAAACCATAGAACAGCAACTTGATCTGGTCAGCTAAATAAAACCTCCCACATATTACAAAATCCCTTCTGCCTGTGGTTCTCTATATCTGATCATTACAGGTGGCCCAAGATCTGCCCAGGGAAAGTGTTTTCTTTGCTTCTGGTTATAACATGAGAGCTTGAAGAGACAGTCATCTGTAAGCAACTTATGGCCATTAGGGCTCCAGAAGTAATTAAAAAAAATAAATTTGCCTGTTTACTTCCTTACGTACTACAATTACAGGCAATTCTACTGTCATAAGTCAAGCAAGCAGTTAGATGACCAGCTTGTCTGAACAGGGAACTTCTCATAGAGCTCAAGAGGAAACCAAACTTGTATGATCTCTGGAAGCAAGGTCAGGCTTCACAGAAAGACTACAGAGCTGTGGTTCATTTATACAGGAGGAAGACATGAAAAACCAACGCTCAGAGTTGAAACTGGCCAGTGTAGTTTCAGATAACAAGAAGGGCTTTTTTTAAAGTATGTTAATAGCAAGAGGAGGTCTAAAGAAAACATGGAACTGATACTTGGATTCATCTGACCAATAGGGATGAAGAAGCAGTGTAGGCATTTGATGCACTTTTTGCCTCGGTTAGCTCCTCACCCATCCCCAGGCAGAGCTCCATGCACTCCAGCTGGTCATTGACATAGAGGGCAACACCCCCTTCTCGTCTCCCCTGCCTGTTCGTTCCTGTATCCACCCATTCCAACACTCCCATCATAGGAGCCTTCCCACTAACTCTCTGTGATGCCAATAAGATCAGAACCCTGCAGGTGTCTGCACATCTTTAACTCCTTTTTTTTTTTTGTTCCCCATGCCATGTGCATTTGCATAGAGGCATTTAAGTTCTATGGTAGGGTCACCCACCTAGTGCTGAAATCCTTTTTAACTAATTTGATATCCTTCTATGGTAAAGTCACCCACCTAGTGGATGAAGGAAAGGTGGTAGATGCAGTTTTTCTGGATTTTTAGTAAGACTTTTGATACTGTCCCTCACAGCATCCTTCTGGACAAGGTGTCCAACTGTGGAATGACTGCAGTCATGGTGTGCTGTGCAAAGAACTGGCTGAAGGGCAGAGCCCAAAGGCTTGTAGTTAATGAGGCTACATCTGACTGGCAACTAGTCACCATTGGTGTTCCTCAGGGTTCAATTCTAGGGCCAGTTCTGTTAAAAATATTTATCAATGATCTGGATGCAAGAGTTGAATGCACCATTAGTAAGTTTGCCAATGATACCAAACTGGGAGGTGCTATTAACTGTCTTGAGGGACAGGAGGCCTTGCAGAGGGATCTAGATAGATTGGAGTGTTGGGCTATGATTAATGGGATGAAATTTAACAAGTTGAAATGCTGGATTCTGCACCTAGGACCATGTAATGCAGGGGACAAGCATAAATTGGTAGAAGAGTGGCTGGAGAGCGGCCCTACAGAAAGAGATCTGGGGGTGCTGGTTGACAGTAGGCTCAGTATGAGCCAGCAGTGTACCCTGGCAGCCAAGAGAGCAAACCGCATCCTGGAGTGCATCTAACACAGCATAACCAGCTGGTGAAAAGAGGTTATTATCCCATGGTATTCAGCATGGCCTCACCTTCAATATTGTATGCAGTTCTGGGGCCCACAATTTAGGAAGGATGCAAAGGTCCTTGAATGCATCCAGAGGAAGGCTACAAAGCTGATGAAAAGGCTGGAAGGAATGTCCTATGAGGAGCAGCTGAGGACTTTGGGCTTGTCTAGTTCGGAGAAT
>NW_009646935.1:1900061-1937037 GCF_000708025.1 Charadrius vociferus | reverse complement strand
TCCTGCTGAGGGCAAGTGGAGAGGGAGGAGCTGAGCTCTTCTCCCTGGCATGCAGTGATAGGGCATGTTGGAATGGTTCAAAGCTGCATCAAGGGAGTTTTAGACTGGACATTAGGAAGCATTCCTTTACCAGAGGGCGGTCAAACACTGGAACAGGCTTCCTAGAGACGCAGTCAGTGCCCCATGCCTGTCAGTGTTTAAGAAGCATTTGGACAACACCCTTAACAAGATGCTTTAACTTTTGGTCAGCCCTGAAATGGCCTAATTTTGCATAGAGGACAGTCTTCTTGTCCTCTTGCTTACTAAGGGCACAAATAGTTGAGCAAGCACAGCTTTCAAAATTGGTTCTTCAGAAAGAGATCCTTCACTGAAAATATTTCCTTCAGAAGGACGTGGCGAGGCCTGCTGGAGTGCAGCGTGGGAGAAAACCAGCATATGCACCCATCCGCCTGCATGTGCTCAGCCCAGCCCCTCTGGAGATTTTTGCTGTGCTGCTTCTTTGCCCTGCAGTAACCGGTAGTGGTTGTCCTGCCTGGTGCAGGACACCCGCTCTGGATTCCTCTCCAAGGCAGCCTAAGCAAACAGCACTGGGAACCATAGTTGAAAGTGTTTTAGTAGCTACAGGTCACAGCTTCCTGTTGCGGTCTATCCTCAATCTATATATAACCACTGTAGGTATCAGGCAAGCAGGACACAAAAAATACGATGGAAACTTGCGCCAATGACTTCGCTGTTTTGGTGATTTTTTTGCTTCTCATACAAACTATTTTCAGTGATCGAGACCTTGGGAGAAAGAGGTATACCTGGGACACAGGTAAAGACATAGCAAAGGTACCTCTTATTTCTCACTAAGGGGCAACTTAAGGTCATGAGCAGATTAGTGCAAATCTCTTGCTACTATTTGTTTCCAATCTAACGGCCCAAAATCCTATCCCCTCCACTCACATACACACGCACACCACATACTCAAAAAGGCCCTGCGTAGGAGCAACATAGAAAGAGAATTTGTTCTCCATCAGTTTTTCTTCTTGTAGACTTCACTACCACTGCTCTCCTGTCAGTGGAAAAGGCTCTGTGAAGCCACCAGGATAGAAACCAGTGCCATGGCTGGGTCTCTGCAACTGGATATGCTTTTCTGACAGAGTAGATCCAGATAAATTCTGGATTGTGTCTTGGCACATGCATCTTGTAACATCTCCTGAGACAAAATAAATTTGAGATCAGATATTTCCAATCAGTTTACTAAACAGCTCCTCAGTAAAAATATCAGGTTCCAACTAAACAATACTTTTTAACAGAAATTGCTAACTTTCCATGGATTTATTTTTAATTAATTTGAAAGTTTTCCCAATAGACGTCATATTGTCATAATACATCATGGGATCTATTTTTCTGCTTCTCAATATTTCCATTGTCTGCAGCGGGCTTAGCTCCCATGCACATATTTCCCACAATCCACCATAATCACCAACTCCTTATGAGGACTGACAGATAGGTACCACAGGAGATATAACCGAACCTAAGACCATAATAGACAAGAGGATGGAAACATAATCACTGAATTACAGCCTCAGAAAGCACCGAGGTAGCTTTTCAAGGTGAAATATTTTGGGTCTAGATATTTCACAGATATATTCTTCCCCCCAAGAAAAGTATGACAGCAGTATTTTAAAGATATGTAGGGCAAACCACTGAAGAAGTGGCTTTAGCAGAGCTGAGAGAGGTACATTTCCTTTTTTCCTGCAACTTTTTTTAGTTGTACTTTCTGCCTGTATTTTCCCTGTCCATAAGAACCCTCTCTGGGTTTTTTTTCTGCTCCTTCCTTTTGGACGGTAGTTAACCAAAGCTAAACTCCCTATGTGTTCTGGCCAGCTGATGATTACGAATACAAACTTACTTTGAAATACCTCCAGTTGAGCAGTACAATGGCACTGTTCTGCTTCCCATAGAGAGAGGCAACTGCTATTTAACACAGAACTTGCTTAACTTTAGCTTGCAAGCTTAAATGAAGGAAGCTAGGGCATAAAGCACTGCAGTGAATTCAGGAGAATATAATGCAGCGTTGAAAAAAGGGAAAAAAAATCTTATGCATTCACATGGAATTATCATCAGGGCTCTTAAGTTAAATTTGTGAGCTGTAAATTTGTGTACTGGAAGAGCAAGGTTGGAGGTAATTTGGAGCAGTCTATCACCATATCATCCAAAGCTTCAAAGCTCTTCCCCCGTCTTGTTGAACTCTTGCCCAGTGTAGAAGATACTTACATTCAAGCAGAGCAGAAGCTAATTTGAAGATTTAATGTACAATTGCTTTCAGACAGTAATAAAATCCTTCTCAAAGCATTAAGTGTGCAACAGCATTGTAATAAATAAAAGAGCTTTCAGACTCATATCTCTGATTTCTTTGTACTTAAATCCCTATTGATGGTGCCATAACTACCTCTATCTAATTAGACCTTGTTTTGGAAACCGTGTATACTGCCACCACAGCTCTTAGCACTTCCAAATGAAGCAAGAGGTTATCACAGCACTTAATTCAGGCTGTCTTCTCCAACTGCACTCATGGCCACAGTAGCACGCAAGAAGATTTGAGAGGTTGCCATTTGCAGTCCTAATTTGGACTAAAATTCCACATTCAACAATATTTATGTTGTACTTGTATTTATTTTTATGTATTTCTTTACTTTTGAAAGGTAAACCTTAGTATTCCAAATGGCAAGGTAAAGAATAAATATTTATAGGAAGCTTGAAATGGTAAATCCAAACAACATACAGGGCTAACATAGAACACTGAGCTAGTTGAATCTTCAAGGGAAAAGTTAAGATTGGACTGACCATGGGAAATGGGTACATTTTTATACTTAGTGAGGAAAACAGAAAAATCTGCAAACTTACTAGGAAAGAAATAGGAAGCAAAACTGAACATTCCCCTCACTAACATCCTATTATAATTTCTCAAGAACTAAAAGGATACACCTCAGTACAGATTTCTTTCTACTCAAAAATTTAAAATTTTGGTCTGAATGTAGATATTGCAAAAGTCAAAAAAATCTCTATTTATCAGGTTATACACAAATATTGTATACTGTATTTCTTCAAACATTTTGAGATTTGGCTAAACTTAAAAATTTATCTTCTCACAAATGATACAAAACAATTGCTCTGAATGTATTAACTTCTTGGGCACAACCAAAAGAATGTGTGATTTTCATCCTCCCTTTTGTCTGTTCTTAAAATAACTTAATTATTTGTATTTCCAGATTTCAGTGAAAAATTTGTTTTGGTTAGCAATTTTCCCCACAGGCTTGTTCGCTCTAATTGCTATACCTTGAATTTTCAGAATAAGAGTTTGCTCAGTGGCTTAGAAATAAAGGCATTCATCCTCACTGCTATTTAGAAAATGAATTTCCTGGAGAAAGAAAAGTCAATATTCAGACTGGAGAATTCATTAGGAAAAAAACCTCCAAATCTAGCATTTTCAAAACAACTGGATTGCTTATAGAATTATAGATTCCCTTCTAACTAATTGTATTCAGAAACTGATAATTTTTCAGTGCCCATAATTGAAATCTCGCAAAGAAGAGATGTATATACTGTTTCTGTCTCCACACAGATCACCTGATTGTGTTGGCTACTGTTAGTCTGTTGGGCTGAAATAAATTATAAATCAGAGCTCTTCCTAGTTAGCTACTTCCTAAACAGGAAGAGACCTGTTTTTCCATTTAAAAGAAGTCTTATTTTTCTGAAGGCTTATTTATGTGTGGAGAGACCTGTTTTTCCATTTAAAAGAAGTCTTATTTTTCTAAAGGTTTATTTATGTGTTGGGGGTAGCAATTCTGCTGATGTGTGTGTGTCCTTTTTCTAAGCCTACCTCTCTTAAATCACCTGAAGCCTGACAAATTCATCCTTCCTGAGACAAGCATACACTGTGAATAAGAAAAGTTCAGCTAAAATCCTGCAATCCTTCTCATTAAGGAGGGATGCCTCCTCCTTTCTTCATATCTCATCCTCTATCCTATGCTGTTAACACCTCTCAATTTCATCAATCTGCCATGGGCAGAGATCTAAGCTGACACCAAGCCAAAGGTTATTTCATTGTGGTCAGCTTTTTGTTTTGGAATTGGTAGGATTCCTGAAGTATAACAAAAATGACAATCCAAATGCATAATTTCACCTAAAATCAAAAGTGATGAGTGGATTCTGCGAGAGTTATTTGTAACCTTGGCTTGAACATAATTATGCATACCTATCACACTGTTCATTCACATGCCAAATAGCTGCAAGAATTCTAGATGGTATATAATGCACCATGATTTCTAAAAGCATGGGAGGTTTTTTGGTCTTTCCCATGGAAAAAAAAAAAAAAAAACATAGACCTGCACTTCTTATTTTCTTGTTTAAAACTGTTTTATTTCCTTCCCTCCCCTCCCCGTTACTTAGTCCTGATGCTCTGTCCTATTATTAAGGGCTTCTTCCAGCTGTATATTGGCACAGACCATCTGTGTGATGATGATTTTTATACATGGACTACTCCCAGCATGGGATTGCTGCCCATGTTGCTCTCTCCCAGAACTCTCTTCTTCCTTTTATGCTCATGTGCTTTATGGTTGCTTACATTGACCGAACTAATGCTATTGGTGGTCAAAGTAATAAAAACATTTTCCACGAACATTTATTAATCCATTGACAAATTGTGTCAAACATGAAAGCAGTCTACAGAAACCACATGCTTTTCAAGCTCAATCATTATGCTAATATATAACTGTTGCTTACTTTTGTTTCTATTCTTCTTTTTTCCCATGGGCAGCTGAGCCACTTAAGGAAATTCACTGCAATCCAAAAAGAAAACACAAGAAATGTACCTGCTAGCAATGCTTCATTAGTATTTATTCATTGATTTTTCTTTGCTTTAGAGAACAATGAGACAGAAATATAATAGAGGGTTTTTTTAAATTTAAATTCCACTTCACTCTAACTGGTTATATTGCTTATTGTGTTCCATCACCAATTTCAGTTACTGTTTGCCAGCAAAACAACTCTTCATTTGATGAGGCTTGTTCCAACTGTGACCTTGGATATATAAACCAAAGATGAAAAATGACACTGTAAGGAACTTTTCTTAATAACTGTTGAAAATTTGGATCCAGACCATTTTTTAAGCCTTTTTCAAAATAAAGGTTTAGGGTATGATAACTCAACGAATAGTTCCAAGCATCAAAAGCTTGATGGTGAGTGCATAAACAGTTTGGAAGTGAGCAAGATCATTAGTGGCACCTCACACTCAGCCATACAGAAAGGTTTTCTGAGCACTCATTAAACAGCTTCTATACACAAGCAGCTGACCTGCAATTACCTGCTTCACTGGTGGTTTACATTCAGGAAAAACTCAGACACCTCAGGTAGCCGTAGCACACTGACACCAGTTTAGCTGGCTGGCCTGCAGAGGCTCTGATAAGCAGCAGGAAAACGGTATCTCGTACTACTAGAGCCAGAACCAGAGGGCAGAGCAAAAGACCTCTCAGGTGGCTTTTCTATGCCGCTTTCTCTTCCCCACTCCCCCACACGCAAACGCAATTCAAATGTAGTTGCTTTGTTCTGGTCTGGCATAGCATAACTCCCCTAACACTAGCAAGAGGAGAGCATGTGTGTATCACACCATTAAAGGCCAAGAAATAAAGGAGCCAAGATGCAGTTTCTCTGCTTCCTCTCTTGTTCCAGAGGAGAAGTCAAACTGCTGGCTCATACCCATCCAAACTTTTCCCCTTCACCAGATGTTCACCTCAGACTGCGAAAATTTGAAAACAACATTATTGAGTCTCCCTCCTTTCACACATAACAGGAGGCAGCCCAACAGGAGGCAGCCCAACAGAATTTGCTTTTCTACAGACTGATCAAATGGGAATTTTTATATATCTATCTATATTTTAGACAACTTCCTACCCCCAAGCAGCTTCCTAAAGCAAGTGGCTGCATTAACCATTCTCACCAGACCCAAGCACTTAAATACAAACAACTCAGCTCAAGAAACTCTGGTGACTTGGAGTAGAAGTAATACATTCATTTACCAGAACTAGATTAACATCAGTCTCCCAGTATGTATTTCATATCTATTCTCATTCCATTATTTTGTCAGACTTTGTTCTAAATGATTCTAATAATTTCTCATCTCATCTAAATTCTCAAATTTATAAAATTATATTTAACCCCATTTAATAAAAATTGAATGCATTCTCTATCTTCCCTTTAAGATTAACTGCAATGAGAATTTTTGCTCATCAAGGTTTAAAAAAAAAAAAAACCAAAAAGCTTTTTTAGCAGTTCCAATGCTGACTATCTTCTAGTGTCCTTTCACTGATTCTCTGTACTTTCTGTGGGCTTCTCTTTTGTTTCCATCTGTAGTAGATAAAGACAATTTAAAAGATTTAGGTATCTCTTCTCTTTTGTCACCTCCATCGTCTCTGGTAATTGCAGAGTTGTCTACTCTAACCATGTTTTTTTTAGAATAGGTTAATTAGGCAGGTGTACAAGTTCATGTGAATTATCATCATCTGTGGGGTTTTTTTCCTGAATAGTAAGAGGTTCTGGCTGCATTAATTGCCCTCATCACAGAAGAGCCCTACTGTTCCCTACAAAAAGACTTGCACTAGTGAATAAGCTGAGAAGCCTCTTACTCTGTCAATGGAGAAAGTAAACCAAATGCATCCTCATTGCTTTGTAAAATGCAAAGTTTTCTCATTAATTCCTCAGCCAGAAGACGAAGCCAAACTTGCACCATTCTGTTGTTTATCTTTTATATAAAAGGGTTTTGGACCCTTTCTTTTGAAAGTGTCTGCAAAACAGCAAGTAACTGTTCCTGCCAGTTTAGTTTAAATAAATCAATAAACATTGCCTTTTCCTCCTTCTGCATACAATTCCATTTTAATGCTGCTTGTTTTGCCAGTTTTAGACCAGTGACTTGCTGGATAATATAACTAAATTCTAAGCTTTCCTGATTACAAAAATATATTTGCAAGATATATATGTATGTACATATCTACATATTTGCATATAAAATTTAGGAAATAGATTGTTTGAAAACTTTACCATAACACCTCTACTACAATGCTTGCAATTAGGAAGCCTGAGGTTGCAGCAATTTCAAGACAATGGTGATGTTTTTCCCCCTATCCTTATCAGACTTGCATGCACAGCAGTGCTCTATCAGGTACTCCTCTTCCAAAACAGTAGATCCAATACTATCCTGAAAGAGCTATATCCACCATTTTTGAAATGAAGGCCATTCAGTACATTTAAGATAAAAAGAGTTCAGTTGTGAGTCTCCATGGTTCTGCTACATTCTGGGACACAGGCAAACAACAGAGTACCAGGTCCCACATTAGTCAGTAATAGCTCTGCTCCTTCCCCTCGTTATTTTAGCCTTAAAGGCACAGTTTCAGACTGCAAGTATGCAGTCAAATACAGAATCTGGCTTGGCAAATTAACTCCATTCACATTCTATCAGCGCTCCACTACTGTGGCTTTATGACTTTATTGTTACTATAGTTTCTTATTACTAGTATAAAGAGATTGAAAATCAGACCAGAGTTAATGATTTCCGCTATGATAGTGATGTGCACTCAGTCTCATTCCCTTTTTGCCTCGTTGGCTCTGCAGAACTAACAGGTCTAAAAAAGTTGAAGTCTTTATTGCTCACTAAAATAATTTGAGATTGTTTTGAATACAGCTATGGACTATTACTTTGGAAGAAAGAGAGAATTTTGTTGTTGTTTCTAACTTTCACCATTTTTTATAACAGACATGCAATTTAAACTTATGTGGGGCTTATAAGGCCAGCTTTCAGCTCCTTTTTTTCATTTTGGAATTTTAATTGCCATAACAACATAATGCCTTTTTAAAAATGTTTTATAGTATTCAGTCACAACTATTTCTCAAGACTATTTGTTCTCTGATTTCACAGAAATGTATTGAGCTGTGTTTTCCTCTGAAATGTACAATGGTAAAATGTCAGTAAACTGATAAACAATCTGGAAAGTAGTAACAAAAAATGTCATAAAATCCCATTGGAAGTCTTAGAATTGCACAACACAAAAGTAGATGCAGCCAGCTATTAAAAAGCATGTAAACAATGGCATTGAAGTTCAGCAGCTCATGATCATAACAAGATCTTCCTATTTTTAACCCATTAGGAGACATTATCTGGGTATTACTACATCACATCTTATCTTCTGGGGAAAAAAATGAAATCACTCATATGTGTGATCTACATATACAAGTATTACTTCACCTCAAGGAACCCAATTTTCTAGACTACTAGAATTATGATTTTCTAAGTAAAACAGACATCCATTTTATCTGATTTTTCAGAGGTTATAATGCTCCAGAATATGAATTTTGACTATTTGATGAATATTCATTTTCAGTGATTCCTAAATGCAATTTATTCTGTCACAAACAGAAAGATAGGTTGTTCAGCTGCTACCCAAGTGCTACAGTCAGAAAGCTGGGTAGGTGTAGTCATGGCCAGATATAGTCACTTGAAATTACTAAACAACTCTCACACCATAGTCACCCTCCTTCACAAACAACCCCAAGCATTTTCTTGCACTGACACCAGAGAATCTTTTGTTTCCTGCTGTTCCTGTTTCAATTATATTTATTATAATTTCCCCCTCTTTTTACAGTGCAGCAAAATATTATTACTTATACCCTGCTAAAGTACAAACTCTGAATATCATTCCCAAACACACTTTTATCTAAACTAGAAAGGGGAAACAAATATTGTTTTCAGTGAAATCAGCACATGCACTCATCAACTGATGGAGCTGTAATTAGACTTGTTTCCCAGTATTTCACTAAACAAAGAGTATTTACTGTGATCAGAATTCAAATTTTTCCTTATGTTTCCTTCCCCAGGAAACAAAGTTTTTCATAAGAAGTATCAGTCCTTTAAATTGAAGCATATTGTCTTATAAACATACGTTATAAATACTTTCCTAATGATTCTTACAGGGCAGAGTTTTTTTAATTCCATGAATGCAGCCAATATAAAATCTGAAGTAAGTGATTAAGTGCAGCTAAGATATATTTTGGAAGGTTTTATCTGTGTTTACTTTACATATAGTAATTTCATCTAGACATTAACCTGTTAATACCACAGCATAGTATTACAGATGGCAATATAATGGGACTTGCATAATATAATAGGAAATATTCCTGGTTTACACAGGAAAATAATGGAAATGGAAATTGCTAGATACATACTTGCTTCTCCATCTATTAATGGTACACATTTGTTAGCAACTCATCTAGAAAAATACCTGAGACTTTCTAGCTACTTTGCATGAAAAAATATGAAGTAGTATGTTGTAATCTTAGATGGTATGCTGTGTTAATTAGCATTAATTGCTTCAGAGAAATAGTAAAACTGCGGATCTTTTTTGTCAAGTTTTTAGCAGATCCACCTTTGCTAAACATTAGTAACAACTTTAGCTATATTGTATTGACCTATATCTGCTTATATACACAGATGATTGTGTTTAACCTATAAGCCAAATACCAGTCTGAGAAAGAAATTTGCAACTCAAAGATACTCAAATATCTCAAAGATACCACTTTTGTGAGAAAAGGTTCACCAAGGTAAGGGGGTCTCCATGACCCAACCTTAGACTAGAGTAGATTATCTTAATACTGGCTACTTCTAAATACTGGTAGCAAAGCATGAATTCGCAATAAACTTTCAAGGAATTCATAACTTCTGCTTTATGAATTGGTAGAAAGATTACTAGCAGGAAAACAAGAGCATGAATAGAATGCAACAGCTTCAGTAGATGAGATTAATTATTTTTCAGGTGCTTATTGAAACTGGATATTCACCTACAAAGTCAGTGGAAGGTGGCAGATCCAAGGATTAAGAAAATGCTATTCAAAAACTAAATGAGAGCTACTTAGTAAGGCTTTCTATTATCTCAGTTACAAGATTTAAGATTTCCCTGTTCCTTATGCCAAGAAAAGAAATAGGGACACAATCTAACTGCCAAAGCACAGAGGCTTTGGCCAGGAAAGCAAGGGACTGACATATCTTTCCAATGCCTTCCCTGTTCCATCTTGTGTTAAAATTTATGAAATACATCAGGAAAAATTTATGAAATTAAAAGTTAAAATTTATGAAATACATCAAGAAAAATGCAGGTGTTGATCTTCAAAAAAAGTCAACTGCACAGTGGGCTGTTCATAAAAAGGAAAATACACAAAGGAGGAAGGATGGTAATTTTTCCCCCCCATCACAGATTACAAAGATGAGAGGGAGGAGAAAAATTTAAAAGGCAGATGTTCACGCTGCTGTTTCTCCGCACTTGTGCTATCCAATGTACTCTTCTATTTGCACAGTTCTAGCCTCCATTTTCTAAAGAACATTTTTCAAATAGCTGAAGATACACATTTTTAATATGTTCACTACAAAAGACTTCCTTGAAATATCAGAAATAATATTTTCTATGAATAAGCTTCTGAATTTAATTATGATTTTTTGATTCCAGTAGGAGTTAATGCACAAAAACCTGAAAAATTAGGATAAAAAGGATATTTATAAGGGGGAGGAATACAGTACATTCAGTACTTTCTTAATGCAAAGTACAGAGAAGATCAAAGTATTTTAAGATGTATGCCTTGTAACACTTCATTCCACTCCCACTTTACAAACGTCTTTTACATACTACATATAAACATGTAAGAAATTTTTCAAAAATCTTGCACATCAGGCTGATGCAATGCTTACTTTTCAGAGCATCAAGATTACCTGTCATTTATCACACATTTATGACTTAAAACCAAAAACCATATCTCAAGTCAGGTAAAATTATTAAAATGTGATACAGCTATGACAAGGTGTTTCTATAAGAGCCATGATAGCAGTCCCATGCCAATAGAGGTGACCAGGTATAGCGTGAGGCATTACAACTCTTTGCTATGACATAAGGAAGAGATACTTTCAGAACTAGATCTGATCATTTTCTAGTCTAAATCACTTTGAAAATAACTGGCATTTTTGACCTAAAAAACATCTTGCAAAGCAAGTCTGCTGTCCAAGATAAAAAGTCATGTTGAATTGACCAAAAAAGAATATTTCTTTTTCTGAAGGCCTCTACTGTTTTCCTTGAAACCAGTCTCTCGTCTCTCCATTTTCATTTGTAGATTGGGAGAAGTCATGTATAGATGGATAAATGGGTTCATTTCCATAAGAACTGAAGTGAACATTGAACTGAATTTTCTTTCCTGTCTCTTCATTCAAGAGAAAGGATTAGACTAGATTGTCACAGTAAAACTTGGAAGTTTTTAAAAAGGATATGTCGACATACTACAGTTATGAATCCATGGAGATGTAATGTTTCTCTAAGTATGAGAGACTTTTTTTGTTTGAAAGCTTGCTTAAGTACAAGAAGAAACTCCAATTAACTTGGCTGGCTTTGGGATTGGAAAAGGATAAGAAGTCCCAGTGAAGATTAACGGAGTTGAAACCAGGAGGACACACAGTGAGGTATGGGCTATATGGGTTTTTAGTACTTCTAGCTTAAGCCAGAAAGACTGAAAATGGAAACTATCACAGAAACCATGAGGCAGAGTAGGGTGAAAACAGTGCACATTTAAAAAAAAAGGAAAAAAAGATGTCCCAATTGTGTTAACTTGTAGCGCCTGTGTGGCACAATGCACCAGCAATATGGAAAATAGGAACCCATGCAAGGAAAATGGGAGCAAGATGCTATGCTGATGACAGCAGTGCAAACGTTTCTTCCACATTTACGCACCAAGTTAGCACTGCAGGCTTTCCCTGTTCATTAAGGTCCAATCCAAGACAGTTCATTGTACATACATTAGCAAGTGGCAATCACTTTCATTCACTACAGAGTATCTGCATAACGACCAAATTCAAAACAGTGGCTTGCTGATAATTATATTGACAACCTTTAAACTATTAGAACTACTCAGTCTTCACAGATATACCATTTATTGCACAAGCAGCAGCATTCTCAAAAGAATTAATGATTTTGTCATGTGCAAAAAGGAAAAAGTGAAGACAATAATTATGCTACAGCATAACAACACAGAAAGAAAACAATTTCAGCTTTGGAAAAAAAAAAAAAACAACCACCACTGCTGAACTATTTGTTATATGAATTGTCATTTTCACCCTTCCTGGGAAAAAAAGAGGAGAAAAGAAAATCAAGGAGTGTTCCTCTTAACTAACAATATATTCGCGTACATGTGAAGTGTTATCATGCATAGTAAAAAAAAAAAATAGTCCCTTATACCTTTTTGTAGTTTTCTATTTCTGTCCTCGAAGTACATGACAGATTGTTCGTACTTGTCAACCTGGACCTTAATAGCACTACAGAAGCTTCAACTCAGCAAAACACATTTAAAACAAAAACTTTTTTTAACTATTTTTCTAAACATCTTGAATTTTAATGATCAGAAGTTAGCAGCCTGCAAAGATAGATATGCATTCCTCAGAGTGGCAGTATTTTGCACCAATGGAAACGAGTATTTTTTTAAAGGCAGAATAGGAATAAAATGTCTATTGACGTGCCTTGTTCCAAAGACATCATTGACTCTTCACTGTAGCAATGTTACACTAGAAATAACAGCTGTGTATTCTAGTTTAATTTAGCAAAATTTTAATTCTGTGTAAAACCAAACAAAAACAATGAGATGTGGCTACTGCGTTTCTAGCTCAGATTTCCCTTGCAGGTCTCAAATATGAACCATTTCTGACTTGAGTTTCCAAATGGGCCCATTTCATAGATGAAATCGAACAATAGATACAAAAGGTATTATAATTTAGAAATTCATAGAATGGTTAGAGTTGGAAGGGACCTTAAAGATCATCTAATTCCTGCCATGGGCAGGGACACCTCCCACTAGACCAGGTTGCTCAAAGCCCAATCCAACCTGGCCTTGAACACTTCCAGGGATGGGGCATCCACAAATTCTCTGGGCAACCTGTTTTTGAAATTCTGTATTTCTGGTCTCCAGCTCTAATTTGAGGGCCATCTTTGAGTTCACTGTCATTTTACATGTATCAGTCTGGTATCTTACTAAAGTAACCCTGTACTTTGGGTGGACAAAAGACACAGACAACATCAGCATCCTTCAATGGAGAAAAGCTAGAAGACCAGATTCAAAATTCTCCGACAGTACAAATTCAAGGTCTAGAACTGACTTTCCCAAAGACTGTCCTTCACATGTAGAAGCCATTAAAAAGCTGTTTGGAGTATGAACAAGAGTCTCAGTTTTGATTTAGTCCTTATTCTCATATTTATTTTGCCCTCATCCACATTTTTTCAAATTTTGATTCTTAATCCATTCAAGACTGCTATTCATTGTAATTATTTAAATTTGTCTTCCAGTTGTCCAGCCACTTCATTTTGTTGGTCTTGAGGAGTTACACATCAATCTCATCTGACCTCATGCAGGACTTACTAGCCTTGCAGCAGCACAGGAAGGATCTGTGCACTTGGGCCAGAGTGCATACCCCCCACGTCATCTCCCTGCAGAGCCTGTATCATCTCTCACAGCACTTTGGTCACATCAGCTGCAAAACATGCACTGTGCCACTGCAATCTCAGTGACGACACAAGTGGTAGGTGAACACAGGCTTTGAGTTCCTTCTGTTTGTTTCCCTATTGTACAGCGATGGGTGATCGAAGGAAAAAAAAAACAAAAAAACAAAAAAACAAACCAAGAGCTAACAGTTTTTAAAATCAAGTGATCAAACAGGATTAGATCTTTTTCTATCATAGACTAATTTTTTGTTTAGTTCTTAATCTAGCACTTCGTCCACAGTTTTCAGAAACAGAGGTTTTCATTGCATTAATCCTCACACTGTTTTCCTGAGTTACTTAACATAGAATTCAGTCTGTATATGTAACAAAATAATTTTTCCCAGAGGGTACTAATTTATATTTTTAAAACAAGAACTCCACCTGTCATGAGATGTCCCCTTGTACCTGGTTTATATTTAAGATTCTCCCCCAAACATTCCTTAAGGACATTTAGAATCTGATTATTCTGAATAATTTTGCAACTATACACATTCCCATCCATTCCCTTGGGACATGAAGGATCTAGCTATATCTACATATAGCACTCATTCTCCAGAACTCTTTAAATAGCCAGGCATCTGAATATAGAATCCTCAAATCCTAATTTAGCTCTTCGTCTCTAACCTTCCAGGGACAGGGAACCAGTGCACAGGAGGAGTGGCCCAACTCCACACAGGGACATGAGATTGAACAAAATCACCAAGATATATGTGCAGAGTCATTGATTATAGGAAAATTGCACAGAAAATAGCTGCTGCTCAACCCCACGGCCAAGGTAATGGGCTTTTGAATGACACATCTCCTACTCCACACGGAGAAACACCCAACTCCAGGACAAGCACAGACCTTGAGTGAACTCGCATGTAAATAGTACAATTTTACAGTGAAATGAATACACATTCTGCAATAAAAAGAAGACAGAAGAGGGGAGAGGAGAGGATTGTTAACACTTCATTGTCATTTGCCATCTGGCTGAATCTAACATAGAAGGTTTTAACACAAATCCAAAAGTCTAAATTTAGTCACGCAAAGACAAAACTGAAGACCTCTCTAGAACTGCAACGACCCCCTTTAAGTTGCTCAGGACGGAGGAAACAAGCTTCCTTTTTATTGTGCCAGATAAGGCAGTTATAAATTGTTCATTCATGGACTGCATATAAATATTTCCCTTTTTTGAAGTGAAAAAAATGTAAAATGATTGCGTAAAAGGAAAGAAGGGGAAAGTTAAGTGTACTTTTAAAATCTTTTTTCAGTTTGAACTTGCAGAGATGTTTTGTACGTTCAGTTTATGAGCTGGCAAAAAAGTGTCTAAAGAGAAGGCAGCATATGCAGAAAGAATAAGACATTTTTCTCCAACATTTGACTGTAAGATCATCAGGAAATACCGAAGTAACACTCTTAGAAAGAAAGGAACTGTCTGAATCATGTGTATCTATCCTCTTTTGCTGCAAGAAACCATGTCACAAACTATTATTTATGAACTTGAAAAGATCCATCTTCAGCTATTTTGAGTTTTTGCTCTATTTCTCTTTTCAACACTTAACAGTTTTGCTCTGGAAGTAACACTTTCATTTTTAAATGTTGACACCTTACAGTGTAGCTTCTAAAATGTGAAAAGTACAGTTTATCTAAATTTCCATGTCATTTTATGCAGAAAGATACTGAGAATTAATCTAAAGGTGTTGGAAGCTGTGGGCTGGAGGCAGCATTTCTTCAAAGGTTGGAGTTTGCCATGAGAAAAATTAGATTTTTTGCAGCATCTATATTCTAAAGGGAGGTTTTTTTTTTCCCCCGTCCATTTAAAGAAAAAAAAAAAAAAAAAGGGTTGGGTTTAGGACTGTTCTAGTAATGAATTATTCTCTCTACTCTGCAGAAATTCAGACTACCCACCACAAGTGAAATGCCAGGAATTGTATGCCTAATGTATTGGAGCAAGATAACCAGAAGACGACTACAGAAAACAACATTACTGTTAGCACTGCTGAAGATAGGAAATAAGTATTTCCCATTATTAAACAGTAAAAGACAAATCAGTAATCATGCCTGCTAATAAACGCATGAATAATGATTTCAGGATACTAATACATTCTCTGGAAATTAAAATTTAAAAATATCTATTTAGAGTCAAACTACCACTCCTTAGTATGGGGAAAGGCACATTCTAAATTGATCTTAACAGCAAGCAGCCATGTAAATACATACTTTAAAATAAATGTCCTTCGTGGAGAAATACACACAGAAGTGCACTACACAGAAAAAAATTAAACAGGTAAGTGTAAACTCCCATTAACAACCACAAAAAAATTATAACATACTTAAAGTCCTATACTTAAACAAGATTTGTGATCAGATCGTGTGAAAAGATAAAAGAGGTTCATGAACTGCCCGACTGTTAATATATGCTATAACAAAAAGTGTTTTCCTGTGTAAAAAGTAAAAGTAAGTCTTACTGAAGAGGACTAGACTTTCCCAAGGAGCACTCTACAAATGTATCACAATTGCTCATTGACTTCAATAGTACATGGAATGACTCATTAAGAGGAAAATTAGAGAAAGATCATAAAGCTACAAAAGGTTCCTTCCTTTTTCACAAGACTGTCACAGACAGAGGTACCAGGAAAAACTAAGTCAGTAATGGCTTTGAAGTAGACCTGTCTAGAGTTTCAGGAAAGCTTCCCAAAGAAAACATGAAGCTTCTAAGATCCAAAACCCCCAAATCATTAACAGAATAGTAACAAAAAAGCTTTTTAAATAGAGAAAAGTCAAAGTGATTAAAAAAATTTTTTTGCAGCTCAGTCCTGTAGGTCACACCTTCACCCTTGCGATCTCTCAGGGTATCTCTCTTTAGCTCCCACTCCCTCAGTGGGATCACCCCTACCCATTTTTCTTTAAACAGCATAATTCCATCAGGAGCAAAGTCAAACTGAAAAACAATGGTCTTTCACAATAACTCAAGAAGGACCGGGTCTTTAATGGACACCCCTCAGAAAAGTACTGATAGTTTTGCAGTGTCCTTGTCTTTCAGAACTTTAGCACTAAGGTATGGGGTTTTATACTTATGACTCCTAAGTTGCTTCCATTATAAATTAAGGACATAGTTTTAAGATTGACGAGTTTGGGGGTTTTCCTCCCTGCAAAGAAAATAAATATACATGTAAAAACTCACATTTCATGTCCAAAGAAATTCTATTAAGGATGAAAAGACGTGCTAATATAAGACTGGAGGAAAACATTCTTTGGCAAAGAATTCACATGAAGGTTTGCTTGGTTGTTTCATTTTCACCTCCTGTCTGTGGGATAAAGGTTGTATTTATGGTTTTGTTATTTATAGTTAATGGTGAAAGTAACTCTTCCAGTAACCTCAATATCAATTTTTGTTTTAAAACGCTGCATTTACATACAGATTGTTCCACACATATGGCAGCTGCTAGACATGGATTGTGGAAAGTTAATGCTGTCACAACTTCTTTAATACTGTGATTTATGACTTATGGGGACTTAAGAAAAGGCATAATACTTTCACATGACTGATCTTAAAACTTATTTCATTACCAGCTTTGAAAAGACCATAAAAATTAAGCAATTAACTTTTATTACCAGGTTATGTTTGTTTAAAAAAAAGTTAGATTAAACAGAAACTATATAGTATGGACATTATGGTGTGGAATTACACAGACATAAAAATAAGATGCTGCTGCTTCAACACGATCTCTTTTTTTACATCCCCAGCTACTTATTATTACATGTATTATGACTCCTTATCTGCGTCAAATAACAGTTATTTGAACAGTTATGTGAAACCTGACCTTGATTAATATAATCAACTTTTGCAAAGTTCCACATAAGATGAGCTTTCAATACCAAATTATTAGGTATTAGAAATAGGTATACGTAGTAAAAAAAATATAAAGCAAAAGTACAGTGGGCTAAATCACTTTCATTTTTATAAGCCCATTTCACCAAGTCTTTTCATTTGGTCTGGTCCCCTTCAGTTCCGCCTGTGTGGACCAAGCTGTTGTTTGTGTTTCAACACAGGAGAGAGCCACTAGCCACCCTAGTCAATAGTAGTCAAGCATGAGTTTTAAGTGTGTTGTCTGAGTATTTGCTGTCTGTGTTCAGCCGACTGCCTTCTGAAAAATCCATCTCTAAGGGCTGTAACTATTGCTCTCCACTCTAAGAGGAGACAAGGTAGCATAAAACTGCTCAAGACAACTGAATCTTTCCAGTCTCAAATAAACAATAACCACAGCAAAGTCACATCAATGCATCTTTGTGACAGCAGGAGGAATTAAGTACAAACAAAGATCATGTTAAGGATAGACATCCTAGCTTCAGAAAACCTTGAGAGTGAAGGCAGACCATGTCCATGAACTACTGACAAAGTAGCACAAATGGAAGTCTTGATTTGAATCAGCCTGCAACAGCTAGAAACAACTGGGTACATAAAGACTAGACATTTTAGCTTGTACTTTTTTTATTGTCGAGCACAAAGCTACTGAAGAAGTGACTATGATTAAGCCACTTCCAAATAGGAATTAGAGTAAAAATGGTGGTACAAAGAGAGGTTGTATGTCGTACATACAGCTGCTTAAGGGAATAATCAAACAGAAAATGTTGCAGAAATGCAAAGTCTTTCATTTTCTTCTGGGAGCAGATCACTGAAGAGAGAAAAGCTAGAGTGTTTTATGTTAGCTTCAGTACTTTAAAAAGGAACAACTAACCGCAGCCTACTGAACACAGCATCAGAAGACTGCTAGAAAGCATGCAAGTTCCTTTGACATTATATTGATTCCCTTAGCTTGTGAAGCATTCGTTATTTATGCAAATATTTCTGACAACCACTACAAGATAAAATATTAGCAATTCAACATTAATGCATGACCACTAAGGGTAATTTGAACATGTCATAAGACCATAAGACAGTCTACTAATATATATTTGAATTTTAAAAGATGGTGCCATAATCAATATTTTATTGGTATTTCTGCCCAACACCAGAAAGAAAAAAGAAACCTGGCTGCATTTCAAAAGGTTTCCAAACATATTCTGCTTTATATTTTTAATCCACTATACTCTTCATACATTTTACCTGGCATCCATTGCAGCTGCACAAACATTTGACACAAAATTGCTGTTTATCAGAATAAAGATTCCATAAATCATTTATAACAATATCAACACTAAGACCAAAAGTGTTCAGTCTAAATAGATTTGTCTCAAAAATATTCATTTCATCTCTGATGGCTTTTTTTTTTTTTTAGGCTAAGTGTCTGGAAAGGTGAAAGATTCCTTGTGTGAAGTACAAAAAAATACAAACAAAAACTGAGACCGTCAACAGTTTTCTAATGCAAATATCTTTTAATATCACTTTGTGCACATATAAATGAAGCAATTATTCAAATCCTCAAGTTCTCCCGCATAAGAGCTGTAATGCAAAGTTGCATGTAATAGCTTGCATCTCCCATGTCAGGAAAAAAAAAAAAACAACACACTTTTCCACATTAAAACAATAACAACTACACATTTTATCTAATAATTGGGTCATAATGACTTAAATTTTTATTATGAAAGTGATATAGATAACCACCATAACACAGTGGACTGTAGAGAGCTGCCAGATATCCCCAAGTCTGTACTCAACACCACTGCCAGCCAGCTCCACCTAGACACTCTCCAGAGAGCAGCAGGAAGCTGGTTTAACATCATGTCCATTCAGGTAGGATCCCAACAGAAGTTCAGACGAAGCAAATCTAGGAGGCATCCACCCTGAGGCCTTGCAAACTCAGTACAATGTTTACAGCCTAATACTACCAGCAACAGCACTGTATTGCTGAGTTACACGATGGCATGTTTTGTCAGACAAGCGTTTTGTGGATATATTGTTCTCCACCAAGTCTTTCCACTGATACTAAAGCTTTCAAAACTTCAAGTTACTACAAATGATGACTATATGCCACAATACGTTTTAAAAGTAGCCAGCTCCCTGTTCGCACTGTTATTCCAAAACCAGGCTCACTCTTGCTGAATTCTCTGTTGTCTGCTCTCATACCTGAAAAAGTGTGTTAATTACATTTTCACTATAAAGAGACACCAGCACCTACCATGGAATTGAGCGAACAATAAATGAGGTCAAATATCCTGCGTTATTCTGGGTATAACCAGAGTACACACCTGTACTCAGAGAATACAGCAGCTACTTTATACTCTGTTTAGGCATGAGTAAGAGTCGTGGTTTTAATTCTTACCCTTCCAAGAACTATCTTTTGAAGCACTTAGCTCCACAAAGCAGGCTACGGACCATCTATCAGAAATTGTGCATACCTGGAAACGCTAGGAGACACTCTTTAAGAGCCTCCCAGTGACAATGCAGATCTGCATAAATCTAACCAAAACCGCTGCCTTCAAGGCGCTAATGATCCTGTCAGAAAGACAGGGGAAAATTTTAAACCCTGCTACAGCTAGAGGTTGTAAGAGGGCTGTAGAGAAATAAACAGTGGGTTTTGCCACTTAGTTGAGTATGAAAACCTGTAAGTGCTACGCAAATGGAAGATGCGGGGCAGCTTATGGAAAGTATATTTACATAAAGGATATTATTGATAGTCTATAGCAGTAAGGAACAGGTGATGTTTCTTTAAGAGCTATAGGACTAAAAAGACCTAAAGTGGCATTAAAACTAAAGTTGTTTAACTGCTAAATGTAGTGTGCTTAAGAAAAAACACCCAGGAATATTAGAAGGTTTAGTTTTTACTGAACTTTACTTTTATGGAAATTAACAAATTAAATGACTGCTGGTTGCATTCTGCTGATTCAGATCTGGATGCAGAGTGCATTGATCTTTCCTGTTAAGTTAATGGGCTTCACCTGAGACCCACGAGGGATATGGGCAGCAATGTTGACATTTTCTATCCATTGAATGCCACAATTATCTACTGTAGGTTTTGTTCTGTAAAACTGTGTTTTCCATGCTTAGCTTCCTCTTTGCCTCTATAATAATTATGTTCTGAATGTCTTCATACTAAGACTCATACTGCACCTTTCAGATATCCTGCTTAAACAGCAGATTTATAGTAATAAGTGTCTACAGACCTATGCAATGTTTCACTGGATTGCAAAAAAAAGCTATTCATCCACGAAGTTAGACACCCCCTGAAAAAATTCAGAGCTTTACTGATATTCTCTAAAGATTACTGGGCTTGTGTTTCACAACTTAAAATGTAGTTTTAAGAGAAAAAGGTGTGTTTTCTTGCAGCAAAGTAGTATTTTTCCAAAAGAGTAATAAAAGTTAAAGTTTATGTGTATCTGTGTCCCTCCAGGGGCTCTGCAAATAACTGGTCTTTCAGTTTGTCAGCAAAACTGAAAAATTGGATCCACCCAGATATTGGGCAGTAGACACTAGTCTTCAGCTCAAGGACTCCACCATAAAGGATGTGCTAAATGAAAGTCTTTTGTATGAACAGTCAAGATTTCTGAGGATTCCTGTGTTTAACACTGCAGAAATAAAAATTAGTTTGCAGAATCCCTTTTAATAGGGATCACGTTTTTTCCCCTGCTTGAATATCCTTCAGCCTTTCCCAAGAATTGCCAAGTATTTCCCTCTGCATGTCAACCGTATCCTGGAGAATTTCTGTAACACCTTCCAAGTTATGTTTCTGTGGAGTCTATCCATTTAACCACATATGAAATCTTAAGAGGCACAAATCCAAACAAGGCTGTGGGTGTCTTTATCATTCACTGAGTGTGGGCAGTGGGCACAGATATGTTCACAATATGGATGCCTGTGATTGGCTGACATTTGGTAAGTGCCTGTGGGTAGGACAGCTTTAGTATTAATCATCTGTGGCATGGCTCAAAAGGGGCTTCTGTGAGTCAGTGCACTTTGATCTGTAAAAATCTGGACCTTTGTTTTTGGGACAATCCTTTCTGAATGAATAAGTTGCCAACATTTTGATCTAAGGATTGCCTAAATTGTCTTGTGTAGTCACACAAACAAATGTATGTGTAGTGATAATATGGAAACGTGCCATTTTGCTATAGATAGAAAGCTGTAATTATATCTGCTAGACTAGTATGTAGTAGGGCAGAGCAAATCCTTAAGCATCTTTTCTAGCCTTGCAATACGTTTGCTTTTGTTTATTTGGTTTGGGGTGAGTTTTTTCATGGGGCAAGGAGTGGTTTTATTGGGTTGTGGTTTGATGGCGTTTTGTTTGGTTGGTTGGGTTTTTTTTAATTTCATCAAGTGTTTCAATGACTTGGTAACAAAAAAAAAAAGGCAGAACAACAAAACAAGCCAATAATAACTTCTACCAATAACTTTCAAAAAGGCAATGCATCTCCAGAAACTGTACCAGATATCATCTCTACCTACATCACCAATGAATGATTTTTACTGGTACCTCCACTGTCCCCGTATCATTTTAGCAATATAATGATCATTTACTCCAAAATCTTTTCTGCTGTACCATTCTGATTTCATTGGCTCTGCATAGTTGCATACCTACCAAAATGCTGACTTACAAAGTTGACTCTCATTGTCTATAAATCGCTGTGACCTAATGTAGAGAGTATTATTTCAATAAAAACTGACAAAAAATAATTTGTTAAAAATTTAAATTTTCACATGAATGTGTCAATTTTGACAAAGCTTTCAACAGAAATTAGAATTTCTGGCTAAAATCAAGGAGCAAAATTACTGTTTCCATATCCTCTGCAGGGGTTCCTACATATCAGTTATCTTGGAGGATCCACTATTTCTATCCTGATGTAGACTAAAATAAGTTACTGAATCTTCTTAAGTATTACAGAGAATAGAGATCATTCCTTGCCTTAACTTGGTACGTTTATGTAAATTCAAAGTACTTTGGCAAATTTAAACACCAGTATGTGAATTTATGCTAATGTTGCATTACTCCTTAGTAATACAAGCAGAATTTCAGTAAGTAGTATTGCAAAGATGTAAAACACATATTCATATATAATTTATTCAACTGTTTATAAGGAAAGCCTGATGGTAGAATAATTTTGTATAAATATTTTACTCATTGACTCAGCTAATTTATAAATAACAAACTTGACTTGTTAATATTTTATTCAGTGCAAAATGCCAGAATTCACTGGATAAATTATATGCAACACAATTTATATATCTGTAATTGCACGTCACTACTCAAGGATTCAAAAGAATATTTTTCTGTGCTGGTATTAAATTAGTAATGAATTAATTTATCTAAGTTTTCTTGGTTTGGTTTTCTTTTTCACCTTACTATCTGCATTGGATAGGGGCTTTTGCCTTCGTAGTCAGTTTTTACAAAGAAGCTTCGTATATAACTAGGAGGTCATGATTCCATAGACAAAAGTTACAGCATCTTTGCCTAGACATTCGCACTAACTCAGAGAATAGCAACTGGAAGTGAAAAATTAGCAGACCCTTAGCTACTAGTAAAAACGTATTCATTCATATAAGCTATGAGAAATTAAGTGTACAAATTAATAAAGGGAATTAAAAAGGAAAAAAATCTGTTACTTCTGGGGTCTGGACAGTAAGGGATTTAAGTATAGCATAAACATGGCAATGATGTAAGCTTGCAACACAATGCAAATAATAAAACTGCCAACAATAACACAGGAGAAACAAATGTTGAGCAAATACCTACATCAAAATACAGCAAGTATGATATACCCTTATCCTACAAGTTCATAGTGTAATTTCAATTGAAGAGAGGTATAAAGTTTATATGGATAAACATTAAGAAATCAAATAATGGATACCTCCAACAGTCATAAAAATGTAGCTGAGGATATCTGATGTTATGAGGTTTTTAAAATAAATCTCAAGAAATGGTTGAAACCCAAAACACTGAATGAGTCTTAATATTGTGCCAATGTTCATGACAAACAGATGATATAATCCAATTAATCAGTATAAGCTGATTACTTTTCAAAAGAAAATACTTTCAGTAAAATAATTCTGATTTCATCCTCTGATGTTTGGAGAAAGTTACTTTTTAAAGCTTATATATTTGAAAAGAATATATATTTGTAAATATATATAAATGACCTTCTACATTTGATGTAGTACCATCTAATATTCCAACTAAAAATACAGAAGCATGCAACATCAGTAGAATACACAAATTACAAGCCACCTAACAGCTAACTTATTCTCAAACGTAGTTTCCAGGGGGGAATGACAGGAGAGCTTCTACACAGATTTCACGGGGACTAATACAAGGTTTCTCACCATTAAACACTTCCATTTATGTCCTGGACTATTAAACTTTGTCTAGGACACAAAGGTAGAAGTGCCATTCACTTTATCTGATATCTAACTTTGAGATCTTGAACATATTCGTCAATCTATTTTCAACTATTTGTCAGCTCTGAAAGCTTTTCTTGAAAGTGGAGATTGTAAGAAGTGGTTTTATATTCACTGTTCACAAGTCTTCGAAAGCCATTAGCAACATATTATTGAAGTTCCTACACAAAATATCTTTTGACATCAGATTTTACCAAACACTAAAAAATCTTTATCTTTTTATTTTGATAAAGCCATGTTTTAACAACTACAGTGGTATCTTGTCTTAAAAGATGCCCTTGACCCTTGATCTATGGCCATAATATTGGATCCAGGCTTAGAACATGGAAAAAAATAATC
Source organism: Charadrius vociferus (assembly GCF_000708025.1). Classification (NCBI taxonomy): domain Eukaryota; kingdom Metazoa; phylum Chordata; class Aves; order Charadriiformes; family Charadriidae; genus Charadrius; species Charadrius vociferus. The sequence goes on along the minus strand of NW_009646935.1, from coordinate 1,912,791 downwards.
AAATTCCCCTTTTCTGGGGAATTAAAACCTAGTTGAAATCAGACATAGAAGAAACTGAACCTGGGCTTTGCTCATCTCCTACCAATATTGTCTCCTTTGCTGAAGTAGTTCTGCAGAAAAAGTTTATTTTAACTCAAATGTGGCACAGAAAAGCTCTGAAACACTGCAAGCTACTTGGAAATAAAATTGTCCTCCTACATTCATGTATACTTTAATAGCATTATTCGTTTTCTATTCACATTAGTCTGCACCCTAACATATAAGCATTAATGTCTCAACTGCAGTCTAAGCTCTGTTGAGCCAGGTGCTGTATATAGATCATAAAGAAAGGTTCCTTCCTGAAGGGATGTGCAGTTCAGGACTTTCACCCTGCAAAGACTGGTTCAGAAGATTAGCTTTATTAACTGTGGGAAGTAACAACAACATACAAGCCTGCCTAACTCATTTGTCTAAATTTTTTGTTAAGGATGTGGTACCAGTGATCTCAGTGGAACTGCTCACAGAATTATATATTATATACATTATGAATTTACATATCAGCATATGTCTTTAAGAGATCAAGGTTATAAACATGGTATTTCTTTCCTTTTACGCTGTACATGATTGATGTTTTTGTAACAATGTGATGTCAAAGAAGAACTTCCGTAACATGGATTATTGTTAGCCTGTCCTAGATTAGTGTTAGTCTGGTCCTCCTGGTTGTATGGTATGTTGTGAAATGTTGGCCTGGGATAGTTCAACAGTCCATCTTTAATTAGCTTGCCTCTAATGTGACCACACTAGACTATTGCCTGAAAAATAAGGTATCATTTCTGTACACAGATATTACCATTATCCTTCCTCTGATTGACTCTTCGGCACATTCTTGTTGTTTTATATGGTAATGAACCAAATCGGAAATAGAATACATGCAACCTTCATAAGGAAGGTGAGGAAAAGAAACTTCTCAAGATGACAGTTTTGGAAGTCTGGTGTTATACATGCCATGACAGTTTGAATAATGTTTCATGGAAGCATAAGTCAAGGCCTGAAAGAGGTTTGCATAAAACCTGTTTTTTCTGGATTTATTTCCACTCATAGTTACCACATATTGTCACATAAATGTGCTACAAAGTATTAAGGCAGAAAATTGAAGCACAAAAATTTATGGAATAAAATATTATTTGATCACAAAACTTCTAAAAAGTTTTATAAAAACCTCTATTTGTTAGCCTCATTAAAGGCAAACACTGGAAAATAAAGTTTGACTTTTACCTTAACCTTAAAACACATCTTAACCTTAAATTCTCACACAAGGAAGTTGACAAATGAATTTTTACCTAACTGGCAACACTTCCATTCACTATAGAATTTTGTAATAGAAGAAAAGTGCATGTGAAACATGCAAGAAATGCCAAGATGCCAAAATATTTATTGTTTGGACTAAGGTTTCTGTTTGCAGTACAACTTAGTATCTTAATTTTTCACCCAAATCCAAAACAGAGCATTATTTCTAGTGTACACAGTATGTGTAGTAGAGCCTCCAAAATAAAAAACCGCTAGGGTATAAAGCCTTTGTCCTAGCATCCACTTTAATCATTACACACAGATTGCACACCACTGTTTATGAATATAACCTCATTATAATCAATATTAACTTAAATATAAAGTGGAAGGTAAACTAAAAAAAATAAAAATCACAAAATATAGTAGTCTGCTTCTTTCCATAAATCTTGGTGTATCAAATAGTTGTCTGTGAAGTGAGTAACATCCATTTTGGGTTATAGCTGTAAATAGTAAACAGCAGTGTTGGAATTTCTTAGGAAAATATTTCAGGTTTGAAGTTCCACTTGTGGATTTATGACAGTGAAACCTGAAACTGTAAGTTCATATTATGTTATTTTAATTCAAGTTTCTAAATTGACTCCTACCTACTTGTGCTTCATGGAAGATCCAAAAGAATGTTATCACCAAGCTGAAGTCTGTAAGAATCGATGTGCAAATATCTACCAATATATATGTGAATCTTTGAAGTCATTATTAAAAGTTATTTGAAACCAATTAATTGAAACATCTGTCATTATCTGCTGTTCCTTGGAGGTAAGAGAAACACAAAGAAAGAAAACAAAATCCAAACTTTTGCAATTTCATCAGCCTATGAAACCTGTGAAAATTTTGATTAGCAATTACTCACAGAGATAAATTACTCAAGTGCTACTTAAAATAAGCTGTCAACAGGAAAAAGATAGATATACTTGGCAGACTCATGAAATAGGGTTAAGACTTTAAATTAGCAGTGCAATTTTGCATTCAGATTACTAAGGATGAAACAGGGCAAACAAAAACTCACAAAATGTGGTATGGAAAGAAAAGGAAAAATTCAGCTGTAGAAAAATCATATGATTTACTCTATGATATTTGGTGATGGTACTTGCATAATTAAATAAGAGGTAATTTCAATCTTCTGTAATCTTATATAAATACAAGAAGGATGGAAAATTAGATGCTCTACTTTTCTGGTACAGATACAATATAGTATTGCAGTGATACAGTTAAACAGACACTACACAATACTGTTTATACTACAATATATAGTTAGGGACACTGCATATATATTACCTGGACCGTTCTTCAGCATGTGTAAGAAAACACAGCTTCTTTGCAGGGCTATTAATTTGCTTAAACACTCCAAACCATTTCTCCAAAAAGTAAAACAACTTTCTTACTTGTGAAAAGATCTTTCTCTCATCAAGTTTTTCATAGCAAATATGACCACAGATTACCACACCTTATTTCTACAGCACCATTTTTAGTGCAAGTGTTCCATCTTCATAAAAGTGTGACACTGTCTGCTGCTCAGACTGTTTCAGTTGTGATCATTACCATCCCTGTCTCTATGCAATTACACTGCAAGGATTCCAGGGTGGGCAAATCACAGTATACCTGTTCTGTAACAGCACAGGTCTTTTCTATAGCCTCCAGCTGTTCATGCTTAACTTAGTAGCTTACTAAGGCAAAGATATCAAGTCCAAAGTCTACCTAAAGCACACCCACACAGCTTTAGGTGGCCTAACTCAACCAGCAAGATTAAGACATGCCACTTTCTATGCTGGGTAGCACACAGTTAAGGGATGTGACTAGCACTGCTTCACACAGCCTGATGCACTAAGCTGGTTCAGCAGCAAGTGGTTTTCAGTACGAGATTCAATACAATAGTAAGAGAAAGTACTAGGGCCTATGCATCACACACCTCATTTAGACTTTAAACAAAAGGAGATTCTTTCTTCATTGCATCTTTGAATTTTACAAATGCTCTAGTAAGCAGCTCAAACTTTTAAATAACTAAAACTAAAACCATACATCACTACAGTCATTTTTCATAGTAACTTCAAAGGCAGCCTTTTTTATGATACAGAAAGCATTCATATACAGAAACACACTGTGTTCCTTCAGTCCATTTCTAAAGATGTCGTGGGAAACAGACAAGTAATTTAAAACCAAATTAAATCTCTCAATTTCAATGTCAGTAGCAATGTTTAAATCTATTGATAACCTTGTGCATCCTGCACAGGCCAAAAAAAACCACTACCATGAAAGAAATAAAACTTAAATATGATTAAGAGGTTTTGGACAAAAGTTTCCGATTGGAAGTGTCCATCTTCTGAACCAGATGCATCACAAGAGCAAACCACTTGAAGTTTTCCAGGTTCAAATGCAAATAGTAATCTAAATGAGAGCTATCCAGAGCAACAACATTCTTGCACCCAGAGATTTCAGTTGAGGGAGACCCAAGAGTAGTAGACCAAGATTTCATCTGAGAAAATGAGCAAACTAACAACTTTTAATTGCTCTGGTCTCTCTTGATTTCCTTCTTCCGCATCTTTGTTTCCCTAAAATCTTTCTTCCTTCACATCCAGAAAAAAAAGTTGATCAAAAATTGTCCTTGAAGATTGTTTTGTCTGGGTACATAAGAATATAGTGCAGGAAGTGCAAAGAGTCCCTCACCCAAGTCAAGATTTAGATGATTTTTTTTTTTGCCAGAAAAAAAAAAAGAGGAGGTAGCAGCTGCTGGCTCTATGAATACATACTTCTATTAATTTCATGCCTTTTTTTGTGTGTGTCTCTAATCATATTTTGAGGTGTTTTTTATTATATGCAACTTTCTTAAAAAAAATTGGTTGAAGAGCATGGCTCTAACTTTGGCTACTGAAGCAAGATTTGGCAATGATTATTGCCAGTACGTGTTTTCATTCCCTAATTGGCTCAGACTACAAAAATCCATGTGTAAAACCGAGGTCTGTGACATTCCTTGATATTTTAACAGAGTTTGAGGAACCTACATAGACTGCATAGGAAGTATATGCTACTCTTATGACTGTCCAGCCAAAAAAAAAAAAGCAAAATAGGTTGGATTGGAAAGGAACTTTAAAGGTTGTCTAGTCTAACCTCTCTGTCATGGGCTGGGACATCTTTCCCGAGATCAGAGCCCTGTCCAACCTGACCTTGAACACTTCCAATGATGGGACATCCACTAATTCTCCCAACAACCTGTTCCCATCCTTAGTTAAAAAATGTTGCCCCTTGTCCTGTTACTACAGGCCTTGGTAAAAAGTGTCACTCAGTCCTTCTTATAAGCCCACCTTGTATATTGAAAGGCTGTAATAAATTCTCCCCTTAGCCTGGAGAACCAGGCTATAGAAGAAGTTTTTCAGCTCTCCGATCCTTTTTGTGGCCTTCCTCTGGACCCGCTGTAACAGGTTCATGTCTGTCTTGTGCTGTGTCTCAGATCTGAACACAGTACTTCAGGTGGGTCTCACAAGAGCAGAGTAGAGGGGGAGAACCACCTCCCTCCACCTGCTGGCCACACTTCTTTATTTGCAGCCCAGAATACAGTTGCCTTTCTGAGCTGCAAGAGCACATTGCCACGTCACATTCAGTTTTTTTATCCACCAGTACCCCCAAGTCCTTATCTATGGAGCTGCTTTCAATCCATTCATCACCAGGGACCTTGCACTTGGCCTTGTTGAACTTCTTGAGGTTCAGATTGGCCCAGTTCTCAAGCCTGCCAAGGTCCCTTTGGATGGCACCCTTTCCCTCAAGCAAATCAACTGCACCACTCAGCTTGGTGTCACCTGCAAATAAATATTTCTAAAATTGCCTCTCGACCTTTGTGCTCTACGGGGATTAAAAAATTATGAAGAATTTGGCAGAAACATACCTCTTGGTAACATATTATTTAACATCACATGGCTAAATACATAGTGGGATACCAGATAAAAGCAAACCTATCTCCAAAGATTGAGCAAGACAAATGCAAACCATCAGAGAACATTCTGGGTACATCAGCTGAAGATATTTTGCTTACATAGTAAAAGTGGTGTTATTAATATTGGTAATTAAAAAAAAATTAGTCTGTAAATAAGGTCACTATTTTATGTTTTTATTTAATAGCAAAACCAAAGGTAGTTTGGTATAAATCAATTCACAACTCATTATATTTTCTTATCGACACAAACACTTAATGAACACTTTGTCTCTTTTAAGCCAGGGACTATCTTTACCACAACTCAAAGAAAAGTTTCAGAACCACAGTGAAATAATAACAAGTCTGCATCCAAACCTTACTTTGAAAATTGAGATGTTCAAATGTGAAGCCATGCAAAGATTGAGTTCAGTTTAGACTAGCAGGGAGATTTTCAGAGACAGCAATGTGGAGTTTGCATCTGGTAAGAATGAGGCCCATAAATGTAAGTGATTTGGCTATGTTGTTCATCAGTCCCTTTTTCTGCCATTGAAAAATCACCCTGTTTGCTTCTCTTTATTTTAAAGAATTTTTTTATCCTGGTGCTGATACCAGTACATCCTTTTCTACTTTGGTATTCAGACTTGTACTTTATAATGAAGAAAAAACAAGTTTCCTGATCACTTATTCCATAATCACTTTTTACTGATTATTTTTAATTATTTTTGTTTATAGAGCTGTTGATTGTCTTGTAATCATTGCTTTATGAGGTCTGTCAAAGTCAGAATAGCATCTTTCTGATTTTAAATGGACATTTTCTTTCTATGTTCAAGAGCTTCTAATCGAATCTTCTGCACTTCAATTCATGCAAAAGCAGATTGTAGATTCTAGTCAGACATTAAATGACATGTTCTACTATACAACATTTATTAGCTTTCTATTTAATAGTTTATAACTAGAAGCATCATTGATGAATACTTTAAGTACATTGCTATGTTTGTTGACAACCACAGGAATTTCATACAGATACACTCTCGATCGCTTCAGTCCAAAAAAATTACGTAGGTATTTACCAGACTAGTATGAATGTGTGTACACACATGTATGAATCAACGGGAAATTTCTTCAGGAAAATGTACTACAACATTATGAAAAATAGTACATGCATAAAATTAACATGTAAAATTTTTAACTGGAAATGCAGATGTATTGCTGAATTCAGTGTAGACAGAACAAATAAAATGGCTAATATTAGGATTGTCAAACACTTTCTATCACAGTAAATTATTCATATTAGTTGTGGTTTTGGCAAGCTTTCATGACTCCGGATGAAATTTTGCTAAGACAGCTAGTCAATTTGTCATAAAGAAATATGCGTTCTTTCACTAAGCTGAAGATTCAAGAAAATCTAGCCCTCTGCTTTGAAATACAGCAGGGAGTGTCCTAATTCCAGGTAAGCCTTGTGTCAGTTATTACCAATGAAGAGTTATGCAATATGTAGGACCCACACTAAACAAATTGTACAGCCCCTGACAGGTTTTTGTGGTTTTCTCTTGTTTTTAATGGAGATACTAAAACAACCTCATAAGTTTCTGAAAGAGATGAAGTTTTAACGTTTACAACAGTCTCAAAGTTTCAGTGACAGTGAACATTAAAACCAGAAAAAGTTAGTGGTTCAATATTTGGATTTAGACACAATAAGTAATGTATTAAACCACAGGAATAAATACTGAATAAACATACCATGCTACATATCTCCCTGTTGCATAAGGAATCCCAGTCATTATTAGCTTAAATGAATCACTAGGGCAATTGCTTTTGCAGAAAAATCCGTCCCAGAAATATCTTGAAGACTGAGGTTCTTTCTTCTTCTCTTTAAAGATCTTATATTTCAGGATGGTTCCATGTACTTGGAGATTTGCTTTTGCTGAGATAATCTACTTGCCCAAAACACCGACTACTGAAACAAACACCATATGCTTTACAATTCTATTCTCAACTCAAATCCTCTAGTGTTCTTTCTGTAAAAGACAGAGTCATCCTGTACCTTCCAAATAATTTCTCATCTGGGGAATCTCACTCTGGGGAAATGTTTCTTCTTTCATTAGGCCAAGATGTTTATATGGAGAAAAATATGTGAATATCTATACAGAGGTCATTCACCTGGGAGAAATTCCTTGCAGGAAGCTGCTGGAGAACTCAAGAGTTTTATGAGCATAACAGTCTAGTCCAGCTACATAAGGAGATTTCAGTAGGCAAATCCATGGATCAAATAATCAAATAGAAATGTATTTCAGAATTCACCACATGTAAAGTGATATTTCTAAAGTATGCTAGACAGGAAGAACAATTTGCACCGGAAATTCAGTAACTTACTAGTAGCTTTAAATTGCTGGCCTAATAGCCATGAGATAAACTATTGCTCCATTCCTCTTCAGAAGCTCAAGAGTTAAGACTTAACTTCCTGAATAGTAACTAACAAGACTTTAGTTTTGGTCAACCAACTCTCGCTGCAGATAATCCAACAATAAGAACCATTCCAAACATCTGCTTCTGATCTTAAGTAGTTCACAGAACTTCTTTGGATTCAGAACAATGCTATAAAGGTTAGGGTCATTATTTACTCTTTAAAATCAAAAGCTGAAATGGGAGAGATTTGGATTATGTCACACCATAATGGAAACAGAAATAAGATCTACATCTCCTGTGTCTGAGCCCATTAGATTGTACTACATGGCAAAACTCTATAATTTCTATTCTATAAGAAACTTTTCATTGCAAGTTGAGATCAGCTTGTTATGCTATTCAAAGAGAGTTATAAGCTTGGCATTTTCAAAAGCTAAATTTCTCTCCCATCCTCAAGGCCCTCTACTTCATTTATTTATCAAAGATACATACTGGAACAGCCCAACTTCTATGATTATCCACATAAGTAAAAGGCCATAAGAAAAGACTCCATTTCCAAAGACAATGGATGTGAATGGACGCAAATCCATTATAGGCATCAACAATAAAGTAGTACATCCTCTGTTTTCAAATTACAGACAAACCCAAAAGTGTGATAAATGCACAAAGTATTTTTGTAAAATGGTATGCTAAAAAGAAACAATATTGTGACAGAAGCAAAACTAATTTCCTTCTCAATGGACCAGAATGAGGTAATTGCAAAGTATCTGATGAATCTCATGTTTAGACTTCAATATCTTCAGAGCAACAGGCACAAGAATGTGATGGTGAGTAATCTTCTATTAATCACTAAAATCCCACTTAAGCAATTTCAGACTAGCCAGCTGCACAGAGAGCTTTGCCAGTTGGTACCTCTGGAAACAAAAATCTCATGTATCGCTCCTCCTGATTACTCTCAGAAAAAAATCTACCCTTTCAGAAAACAAGCTCTTCTACTTCTGTCTGCCTTTTATAGAGGAGGTTTTACAGTCTTCCTAAATGCCTTTAAAAAAAAAAAAAACAAACTTGATTTATGCAGAAAGGTATTTGGATAGATATTTTTTATAAACATTTTGAGAAAATTGTAAAACATACTAAGTAGCCACATAGTCTACAAACTGATACAGCTGGTCATAAACCAATGCATTTTTCAAGCCTGCTTAGAAAGCAAACTTTAAAGACTACTAAGTGATATTTCACTGTCTCTAAAAATCTATGCACAAATAATAGTAAATGTTTGAGTAGATTTATTTAGCTGCAATAGAAGATTTTACCAGGTTTATTTCTTTCCTCCCTTATGTTGTTTCCTTCATAATGAATTGCCTGAGAATATCAGACTGACTAAAACACAAAAGGTCAAAAGTCTTTTTGTAATCCTATTTGATCATATCATATGCCATGATTATATTACAACATAGCAGAGAAGATTTTTTTTATTATTTAATAGTCAAGCTGTTTTATCACTCACTGACAGAGTGAAATATTTTTATCCTGTTCAGGAAGACTTTCATTTGTGCAGAAAACTCCTTTTTAAAATAACTATCTAATGTTCTCATGGATCATCTGTTTTAAACTTTCAAAGGCAAATACCTAGAAGTTGGGAGTTTCTTCTCTATTACTTTTTCCAGGAAACAATTTTACTAGTATTAGAGTCACCGTTTCTTTCAGTTAGTGTATAGCAGCTGACCAACAGCTGTTTCGCAAATCACCACTTCAACACAGAATTGTTATTCTGTTCCTATAACATGCACACACTCCAATAAGCATTATACTAAAATTTGGTATGCTTTTAATTTAAACTTTCTTCCAGAGCTGCAATGAGAAATCTTAGTAAACTTGGACTTTTCTGGAACAAAATATGTCAGTGAACAATAGTCTAAAAAAGCCATCCCTGGAGCAGCTGGTTTTATGATGTACTTTGACTCCCCCATCTTTCATTTCCATTCCAGACCACTACCATGTAGGCAACCCATGGGTTGATTTGCAACAGCCCTTCCAGGCAATGCTGGCAGCACATTCACGTCCCTAGGTTTCCTATGTACTCTTCAAGATACAACCTGACCACATCCAAACCAGATTCTTGTAACAAACCTAGCCTTGGTGATGAGAAATAGCTTTTGAAGAGCATTCCTCACAACATTACTTTAACAATCAGGCATATGCCCTAAGCATTATTCTTGAAAGAGTACTGCAGCAGAACTAAGTTATTGTTTATGTCCTGGGTATTGTGGAGCAACAAGACAGGCTGCTCCACAAGGAGGGAAAGCCAGCAGCCGAGGCGAAACCACAACCACCCACAGGCCCCACAGGCGGTGGTGAAGGCTGTGCCTTTACAGACCTGGGGTACCTGAGCGGGATTAGTAAGAACAACAGGTCCAAACATCTGAGAATCACAAGGCAAAGTAAGATCCAAAGCCAACTCAGGAAAATCAAATAGCAACTCAGACTCACCAAAGAACAAGACTGAAGACAACTATAGCTGCAGCATCACCCAGAGATGGAACAATTACCCCAGGCAGAGCTTAAATGGAGCCCCTGGGCACATGGGCCAGGGTGGGGTGGGGTGGGGTGGGGCAGGCAGCCCCAGGTGAGGCTGGTCAGGACCATTAAAGCCTAATAGTGCCCCGAGGGCTGTAACTTTGAGTAAGCTCTTGTCAAGAGCTAAACGTGACCTCAGAGGAGGCAAACAAATGGTTTAGACCTAAAACTTAGGGAGGAAGCAGGTTGGAGCTCAGGTGAGGTGTGACTACAACCTGGACTTCAGCTGATCTGAAATAATTTATAATAAAAATGAGCCTCTGGCTCTAGAAGATACCACTTTTGTATTTCCTTCTTCCTCTAGAGGAAGTCCTCTGATGACCCAGAGTCAGCCAGTGACTGTTTCAAAAAACACACAGAAAATATAACACAGCGTCTCTACAGTGTGTTGACTGTTCTTCCTAGATTTCAGTTGAAGGATTTGACAAAGAATTATGAATTCAAGTGTATCTTATATTAAGTGAAAACGTTACTGCAAAAAATCGTGAAAGCTGCAAAGGCATGTGTGATGCAAGGACAGCTATTTCGGTGTGCAGGCTACGTGAAGTTAATATGCACCTCCTGAGCATGCCAGAAGTGAGAGAAATGGCTTGACTGCAGGCCCTGTGGGAGCTTCTGAGCAGTTTTGAAGTCTTAGAAGGCCACTGCAAATTGCAAGTCCCCTAGGATTTCTCTGATTTACAACCTAGGCTACAGCCAGTGCCTTGCAGCCCTGGAGAAAAAACAGAGAGCTGCTCCAGCCTCCCTCTCCTGTCGGGCAGGGGCCCATCAGCCAACAAAACATAGAGAGGAGCTAGCTTGTTGAAGGATTGATTTTGTTTTCAACAGAATTAGTGGCAACAGAATTGAAAAAGAAACTATAAAATCTATCAGCTAACTACCACTCAAAGCTACAGGTTACCTGAGCGAAGTTTGCATTTTATAGTTAAATTGATTACACCTTTCTTTGGTGATATCAGGGGAATTAATATTTCTTTTTCCATATTCAAAAGGAACCTTGCAGAGAAAATTTGTGCGATCTACGTGTTTTTTCCCCATTTTTTCCTGTCAACCCTCCCTAGCAAAACTCTAAACTGTGATCCTGTTCAGCTGGTGTTGGAAATCTCTGAGTGAAATCACCAGTGCTGCGAATATATCTGTAGTGAAGTATTAGAAAAACTGATCACAGGGAGAGACAACACTGCCCCCATAAATTCGCAGTATTTTAAGACCTTGCAGGATCTCTCCCACAGGTCAAAATCACTGAGAGTTATCAACAGGAGAATATGGGGTTTTCCTGTGACATTCCCACTCAAGGAAGAATTACTTTTGGGATGCCAGCTACAGCTCTCAGTTCTCCCACTCACTTACCAGGCTGCCTTTCAATGTGTCAGCATTTCAGTTACCAAAGGTTGTGAGCTGCTGTGCACAGTGTAACCTTAGGTCAGCAATTGCCTCTATTCAAAAAAAAAAAAAAACAAACAAACAAAACTTCCCTTAAGTAATTAAATCCAGGCATTTGAACTCGGCAGTGAGTTTCTGGCCTTTCTGCCTCTGTGATGGTGTCCAAGCACTGCGGGGGACAGGGGCTCCCCAGGTAGGTGAGGGTCAGCGGGGGACAGGCAGGGGCCGGGCCGGGCTGGCAGGCTGGCGTGAGGGGCCCTGTGGCCAGGCATGGCCAAATGGCTGCTGGAATCATCTCCCCAGGACAGAGATTGGCCTGGCTGCGGCCGCCCCGCAGGCCTCCATGGAGCATCAGGCCCAGGTCACGGAGGGGGAAAGTCCCAGGGCCTTGCAGGGAGGCCAACACCAGCAGTATTGCACAACGAACCCCCAGCAGAAAGGCACTAATTTTATAATGTGCAGGTCAGAGTTGTGAAAAAATAAAAATAAAAAAAAAAATCCACCAGCAAAGGATAAACAGTTTTCAGCGTGGCTACTTCTGCTAGATATCCACTGCAAAGTGAGCAGAAGTTACAAAGAAAATTAAGATTCTGGAGCAGTCACAGTTATCTGCAGCTGTACAAATATCATAGTTAAGATAATGGACTTACATCGCATGCCTTTGACAATGCCAACTAACAATTTCTTTAAGAAAGCATCCCACCTGATTTCCCTCTTTCAGCAATTCCTTTAACAGCAGAGACATCAACCCATGGAAATCTCTTCTAGCATAACTCGTTAAGTAATAAATTTCTGGAAAATTGAAATTTCAAAGGAGCAGGTACAGGACAAAATAAGCCAGTGATGCCTAACTTTGGCCATAAGCCATTGTAGCTTTGGTGGTACAAAATCCCAATAAGGCTGTGTTTTACTAGTTAAAATATTTTATATAATGTAAGGTCTGTTAAACAAATTCCCTGATACATCTTAGCTGCTTCAGCTCACGCCTTCAAACAAATTGTAGAAAAATTACATCCAGCTGTTTTCTGACCTATTCCCTAGCAACACATCTTAGCAGGAGTTAAAGAAACTGTCAAAATATGCTAAAGGGAAGAATGGAACACCTCAGTTCTACCAAATCCTTGGTACTTTGCTGAATGAACC
>NW_009646935.1:1810454-1900015 GCF_000708025.1 Charadrius vociferus | reverse complement strand
AATGCCGCATGACATTCAGTATTGATAAATTGAAGGTACTGCACACTACTCAAGTGAAAAATATGGACAGTAGTTTCTGGGTGCTAAATAACAGTATTTTTTGAGGCTAAAGTATTTAAATGAAAACCTCTGCAAAGAAAAATGTTGTAGTCAAGTAAACATACCAGAAATATCCACAGTCGTCTATAGAAAACATACTATACAAGTTTGCTTTTAGCTGAGATACTGTGGAGTGTCCTTCATTCTATCTCAAAAAAATAAAAAGAAGCTGTGAAAAAGGATCAGTGACTGGCAATAACAATAATTATCAGCCTTGGAAAATTCCTATTTGAAAGAATGGCTTAAAGGATCGGGATTACTTGCCTTAGAAAGGTAAGGAGTAAGAAGGTTTGTGACAGAAGCATATAAAACGATAATTGGTGAAGAGATGATAAGAGGAATTCCAGTTCTTCTTTCAACAAAAGAACACGGAATCACTCAATGAACCTGAAAAAATGGCAAGTCAGGATGAAAGGAAATACTCTTTTTTACAGAGTGCGATTTTAGCCTATGGAATTTACTGCCACAGGATGCCTTTGAGGCCAAGAGTTTAGCAAAATGTCATGAAAGCCTTGTTTTCTAATCGGTAAGAAGAGTGTCTAGAGCTTCAGAGTGAACTATAAAATAAGTTTGGGAAAACTTAAACACATTCTCTAGGTAGAAGTGTAAATAGGAGATATGTCCCATTCCATATTCCTGTGTTTCTATCAAAGATTTGGGTTAATATTTTGCAGTTTTTAAGTCATTGAAGTGTTGTATTTCTGGCTATTTGCATGAGGATATGTGTTTCTGAGAAGAAAATAGGGATAAAGGCATGATAGAAATGGAAATATACTGACTACACATCAGTTCCATGACATTTTCAAGTACTCTAGAAGGATATTTTAGCAGTGGAAAACCCAGTAATCTAGAGATCAGATGGTTTTGTATGAATAGAGAAAATTTTAGGGTACTTTGCCAGGTGCAGTATGCTTGTGGAGCTTTATAGGTTCTCACGTCTTGCCATTTTGATTAGTATAAAAACTTCCTTCTTTATTTCAACAAAATCATGGTCTTCACCACTTCTTGTAATCATTAACCTTACATACCACTAAACTTGTAGCACATTCTTTCTATTTCTGTCTAATACTGAAGTATACAGAAATCAGTCTGAGAAGTTCCTTCAGAATTTCTTACAAGTGTTGTGAATTTCCAAATTGATCCTAAAGGGTTTCTCTATTATTATTGAACATTTCTGCAAGAAAAATCTTTATACATCTTCTTTAAAATGTTCCTAATTCCAACACTGATTTGTGATACAATATATTAACATGTTGAAATGCTGAGTCAGTTCTAACGTATCCACGTATGCTTTTTTCTGATATTTATGATTTAATTTGTGAAAGCTTTTGGCTCTCATCAAAGTTCACAGATGCTTTGACTTCTCAGCATGGTTGAAAAATAGCAGGTGCCTACTGGAGTAGCACATTTGGGGAGCTGGAAAGGAAAAGAAGAGCTAGTCCTCTTTATAAATATGCATAACTGACTGTGCCTGTCCAGGGACTGAGTATTCACATCATACATTGGCTTCAGTGACTGAAAATGCCTAGGATGACTGCTATATGGCATTTGCACCAATGAAAACTATAATAGGCTTCATTCTGCTCCAGTGAAATGAATACGAGTGTGCTTTTGATATCAGTGAGATATGAGGAGACACTGTCTGAGCACACAGGGAAAAAACACTCACTTAGCATGTAGCTGGCTATTTTTGTTCCCTTTTACCATATATTTTACAATTTAGTATTATTAAAATCTAGTTTCTGTAGTTTTCATCAGTTCTCACGTACCAGAGTAGATGCTGCAAGACCTCAACACTGTGGAGAATCAGGATGCATATGAGAAATGTTTAAGAACTGCATATGACCCGCTTTTCTTGACAACTAACAAAGTAAACTGCCTGTAAGGAGAATATGATCAAAACAGTGCAATCATATATTTTTAAACAAAATGAAATAGTCTAGTGTGATTTCTAATGTGAATGATGTTTTCATGGTTGATTTATAAGGTTGTGTGCCGTATTAATCATTAAAATCTACCTCAACATGGATGCATAAAATATGATTAAACAGAAAAATAAAATCTGATCAAATACTACATTGAATTTAAATTCATCCCATCAAGATACTGATATAACTTTAGATTTAATCTATGTATTCAATAAATTGACTAGAAACTAGAATTTATTTGAATGCTGATTCATTTGATTAAAATAGTGAGCCAATTCAACCCTAAGCAACCCTAACTAATGGACGCTTATACAGAGAACAGAGGGATTGGTCAAAATACTGTTGTAGTATTTTCAGCGTATCAAGTATTTAATTATTTTTCTTGAAATGGTCTGAATCACGAGAAATATGAAAACGGAGCCATAGGTAGAATATTTATTATGCTTAAAAAATTTTTTCCTGACGTGTATTAGTACCACTTTGTAACCGTATTTTTGGAACAACTTTATTGTGTAGTTGCTTACTGGGAATTTTGCAGTGTTATTAAATTTTTTGACAGAAACACTGCATTGTATGCATGGGTGTTTTATGACAGGTGTGGTGCTGGCATTTTGGAAATGCATGTGTAGGAACCGAATGGTTTAATGAAGAAACAACCATTTATTCTCGAAATCTAACAAACAAATGATCCCTAAATCACTGTTGATATGCCTTAGGAAATGGTTTTGATGGCAATTTTATACAACATTTGCCCTGGGTTCCATATCTCAGTGCTTGTTTTATGGATGGTGAATTATCACTTAAGCAGGGTGCAAGAATGGAAGAAAAATGAAGACAACCTTGAACAATGAAAGATAAGGTTTAATGGCCAAAATGAATATGAACATCAAAACCAAATGGGTTGAAGTTTATGGTACTATCATTTTAACATGAAGACAAACTGTTTTCCATGGCTCTTTCCCCACTTACAGTTTAGGTGCAATTTTGAATCAACAAACACTCAAAATCTATACAAAGTTAAACAGAATTCTGCTATATTTGAAGTTGTATGTACATGGTTCTGTATTTGATTCAGAAAAAAATTCTCTATCCTGATATTGTCAAGAAAGATATCTTCTTCGCTAAGCTACTACAAATGGTAGCGTATTCTCCAGTGTGGACAGCCAGCAACAAAGTACAGACTAAATTATAAGTGTTTCAGATCTTTTGACCAGTTTTAAACTCAGCATAAAAGGTTTTCCCTTCCAACTGAAATTAGTCTTTGGATCACAGCTAAGCCTGAGCTTGAAGTACAGCTTTATTAATTGCAGTAATTAATATTGTATAATACCCTTTTTTCACTGAGTAGTCATGTTCATAATGAAGCTTAAAAAAGATTCTGATTGAGACAGGTAAGGAAAGCTTGGGAAAATCACCAGGTTTCATGAGACAACCAGCTCAATTTACTGAGTCTTTAAGTCTTTCCTTCCAGAAACATCTGAGAGATGTACCGTGCAAACAAGCTCATGTATAAAGAGATTTAGTCCACTTGAGATGGATGTAGTCATTCTCTATGAAATTAGGATTCTAGTACAAGCTACTAATGATTAACCAACTGATGATAAATTTGAAGGAGGAGGACTCTCTCTGTAGAATTAAACTGGAAAATACTAGTTAGCCAGGTGCATTATGAACAGTTATAATGTAATGGTAATGAGAGGGTATTCAGTTTGGAGGGGGCATTAGCAGAAACACAGTAGGATTTCTAATTCTGTGGGAAAGAAGTCCATTAACTCCTCTTTATAAATCACCTCCAATTAAGCTTTATTCATAATGCCATAAATTATATGTAAGTACATTCCACTAACAGCACAAAAACTGTATCAAAACTGCAATTTAATGAGATATCTTAAACATTTGAATAATCTCACTGAACTCCCTGAGTCTACAGTCATTCTCAAATTTAAGCATATGGGCAAAAATGTACAAATCTCTTCTCATATAAGTACTTCCATTTTCTTTTGTGTTTCCAGGTACTCACATTATTTTTTTCTTTTGGCCTTTCCCCCACAGCCGGTTTGTGTTCC
This sequence comes from Charadrius vociferus, assembly GCF_000708025.1. Classification (NCBI taxonomy): domain Eukaryota; kingdom Metazoa; phylum Chordata; class Aves; order Charadriiformes; family Charadriidae; genus Charadrius; species Charadrius vociferus. Next base: position 1,895,922 of record NW_009646935.1, on the reverse strand, counting down.
TTAAAAAAGTTTCTGATCCCTTCTTAATTTTACTCTTTTGCAAAAGTCATCCTAAAGGAGGAAGCTGAGTTTTCCTCTTAATTTCCAGAAGCTCCAGAAGCTGAAAAAATCAGCTCTTAAAACAGCTGAAGGGAAGCAGGAATAGCACGCTACCATTATGCAGTCCACAGCCAACCAACAACTGCTCTACAAATCTTCACAGAATAACAAAAGTAGTAAAGAACTATGAAAAATAAGTTAAATAGTTTCTGAGTGACCTAAAAGATATGCATCTATTTCAAAGGGCAAATGCTACAATGCTGCAGATTTAAACAAACAAACAAAAAACCCAACAAAAACAAAACCAACCACCCCCCCCCAAAAAAAAAACCAAACTCCTAAAACCCCTAAACCTCCAAAGTTTTGTCTCTTTACTGAGTAAGCTGTCTCTTTCTTACTAAATTTTCCATCTGGATTCAAAAGCCGAAAGAGGTCAAAGGTCCATGGCTATTTGTTCTTAAAGTGTAAAAGACGACAAATATCTTCCAATCAAATGCCCTGTCCACTAGATCATACACTCATTCTGTATTAAAGTCACATGGTTATATTGGTTTTCTTTATTTATTTAAAAAAAGTAAAATAAAATAAATAACTATAAATATGTTATTTTTATATTCCATGGTATAAAATATTACATATTATAATAAAAATTAAATTAAAAAATAAAGAAAATATAAGTACTTGAAAACCAGTGTTTATAGTAAAAATATTTACTCGTCTATGATAACAGTTTTGCTAAGCAGAGAAATGGTTCCTTTGGCTCAATGATCATTTTTTCTATTCCCATTGATTAGAAGCAAAAAGTTACTGCTGTTCAGTAACCAAATTTATCTAGTTGGATGATTTTAATTTGCCTTTATACACAGACGAAATACATGCACCAGAATTACAGACAAATAAGTGGATTAAATGGAATCTTTGATTAAAAGGATTACATATCAGAAATCTAGAGTGAATCCCCTGTTCTTCATTGGAAGAGAGAGACTCAGAGTCTCTGCTCATGGGAAGCAGAGAGTTTTTACAACTTTGAACCAGAAAGTTATTACGTTTCTGCAGGGTTTCCACCCAGGACCCAGAATTACAGGAGTAAGGCAGGAAAAGGAGGTGCAGGGTGTGATTTAGCAAGTGTGAATGAGCTATGGACCCTGCTGGGGAATGGAACTACAACTTCAGACGTAGTTTTTTTCTCCTTGGCTTTTTCCTTCATCTGATGGAAATGCCTGAACCAAGTGGTTTTGTCATTGTGAAAGGGAGGTCCTTGTGCACGTTTGTTCTGTTGGCTGTGTTGCCTTGAGCTTGAAATGCTTGTGAAACTGCAGCTTGAGATGAATGTCCCTTATCTCTGTGGTCTATTAATATTTGATAAGATTGATTTTTACAGGCTCCTTCTGACCTCTCTTTCTTCTAAATAACTGCAAAGAGAGAGGAGACAATTATTCATATAGTTCTATTTGATTGTTGTTGTAGCTATTAGCTTCTTATATCATGTATTTTCTGTACAGTCTATAGGAAAAGGCAACATGCTCCAAGGGAGATAATCAAGAGGCTGGATGTGTCCTGGAAAACACAACACATCAAGACCTTTCGTGCTGCACTCTTTTACTGAATGTCTTTACTGATCTGTCCTGACAGCTCTGGACTCCATGGGACAGTCTCACGCAATTCCCACCGTCTGTTAGCTGGGTATGAAACAGGAAAATATCAAAAAATGATAATGTTATCAAATCATGATGCAGCCTATTACAATGAATACCTGGGGTAATACCTGGGACTCATTATATTTAAACACTGTATTTTGCTGTTATATTGCTGTGCAACAAAACTTATTTTCTCCCATATTAAAGTCAGCAAGTCAGATTCAGTTTATCCACCTGCTTTCATGCAGAAATATGAATAGGAGTTGATTTATATGTTAGTTATTCTGATCTTGTACTGAGGTATTATCTGCACATATTCTTTACTTTTCTGAAAAACTCTTTTCATTCTTCAACTTGCAAGCCATTTCAGTAACCTATAGCAGTGACGATATCTCTAGCAAAAAGAGTTAAAACTCTAGCGTTGTTTTCCCATTCAGGTCAGAAATGAGGTAAGGTGATTGAAATCTGACTCAAGACTGTTCTTTCCCTTGACTGAGCAAACAGCTGCATGGCATCTCACTTCCAATGATCTTTAACAATGAAGTAGTCAAGAGAGAATTTTTAATATATAATTAAGGAATTTGTAATTCCCATGCTTCTTCATTTTTCCTTCCACAAGTGAAGACCGTTCTTGACATAAGACATTTTTTTTAAATGTCCCCAGATAGTTTCGTCAGAACTGGAGACAGACTAAGCTGCAGCGGTAGAATGGACAAACCTTTTCCTGATCAAGTTATACCCCAGTACATGTGTACAGGGGACTGTCTTTCCTATGTGTCTGTCACCCTTTGAATACTTCAGAATAGAAAGACTTCTTCCCTTCCTCCCATATCTTCACTGATTCCATCGTCCTTTATCCCACCTTCACCAGTCAAACTTGTCACAAGCCACCTGTAGAGTACCGTGCAGATAAGCTGCACTATCTCAGTTAGTTGTACTTGCATCACATCACGTACAGGGACTCCCATGCTCTCTTCCCTTAGCCACAACTCTGATGTTCACAGCACTTCCATGTATCACAACAAAGTAGCAACAGTTTCTTCCACAGTGGTCTGTCTGCTTGCTGGGAATATCATAACTGAAGCGGTAATCACAGACCCATAGTTAGCATAGACTGCAGGTGCCACTGAGGGTTTGTCCGGCTCTGCTGGGTGCCTCCAGGGAGAGCCTCACTTCTGCAGCAAAGTCTCTGCAACTATTGCCTTTCCCTAGTCATTTGGCATCATACGGCAGAGACCGGAGACAAATAGATATGTAGGTCTTTCATAGTTGCAACTTAACTTTTTGGTTTTGTGTTTAGTGGAAGAAAAAAAAATTTCAACAAATAATTGGAGTCTGAAAATCACTTTTCTTTTTTTTTTTTTCCTAGAATATTGATAAACATTTCACTTTACACTATATAGAAAGTTTCATAAAGCTTGAAAGTAATTTTCCATGTTGAATTTTCAGTACAGGTACATAACATGCCCAGAGGGATCAGACCAAAGTTCCATCTAAGTCCAGTACTGTACCACTACCAGAGTCCATGCAGAGCTGGCTAGGTACAGACGGTGAGGAGCGCCGTGTATATAGACCCTAGTCCATAAGTGGATGCAGTCTAGGAACAAGGCAAAGATATATGATACTATTGTCTCAAGCTCTAGCAGCCACTTTCATTTAAGAATCTTCCTAATCTGGATACGGTTTCAATGTGTTACGGATTTCTCTGCAGATTTCTCCTGCATGAGCTCATACACTCTTCACTTAAATCTATGAAAAGGTGGCTGAAAGTGTAACAGTCCACAGTCACAGAAGTACATTGATGTTGTACATCCCCATGATGTTTTGACCACTAGGTTCAATTTATATTCTCTATGATTTATGTGGGCTGAGCAGTTGTTTAAGGTACATGTTAGTATTCCCAAATGAACAAGCAAGCAGATGCCAGAAACCATTACGCAGAAACAGGTAATAGCTTAGGCTATGTTGCCACCTCAGAAGCACCTGAAATTCAAATCTCTTTTCTGAATCTGACACATTAAATGGGCATTTGCCAGAAGCACCATGGTGGGTATGCTGGTTATTCAATACAAAGGTACAGAAATCGCATTTAGCTTTGAAGTAATTTACTTTTGAACTTTTAAAATTATTTGCTTTGAGATTTCAAAAACTTGTTCACAATCTTTTTAGTTGATCAAAAATTGGATAGGAATATGAACACAACCTGTGTTTTCTGAAATACTTCGCCAAAAAAAGCCCCAGATGTATTATGCTCCACTATTTATCATAGCATTGGACTGTGTCTAGCCATCTCTGCTTAATGACTTATTTGTCCCTTTCTTTTCCCATTTGTTAGCCTGTCCTTGCTATATCAGTCGTTGTCCATGATAACTTTCTGGCTAAGAAAGGGATGAGTCTTTCATTTCGATGAACCTTCTCTACTTTTCAACTTTTGTGCATTCCTCTTTCAGGTGCTATTTTTTTTTTAGACTAGGTTATCAATCACTGTTTACTGAATTGTTTCAAGGCTTCGTTTCCTTTTACCTAATAAAATTTGAAATCATTTTTTTTAAAGGTAGATTTTTGTTAAATCCTCAACTTGTTAAATTCCAGTGCAATCAGCAGGGGCAATCTGCAACAACACCTGCCACCAAAGGGCAAACCGTTCTCTCTAGTACAGGGCAAAATGGCCTTTGTAATGCATTTTAGCAAAGTCTTTACTCCTAATGCACTAGCTTACTGAGGCGTGCAAAAGTCATTTCCACATTAATCTACACCCGAAAAGGCTTCTCTGATAAGACTTGGCCTCAGTCAGTAAATCCTTCTCAGCTCATCTTAGTACTACTGCAAGGCTAATTGCACAAGCAACAATCACATATCTAACCAGGGGATTGACTTAATTTTAAGCTCCTGTTGGAGCTATACTGTTGCACAATTCAGTGCTGATTTTCTGTATCTAGAGTATTACATATAAACTCCTGTGCTTAGTTTTTGCTGACTTTAGTTCTAATAAAAATGAAGCATTTTCTCCCCTTCCACATACATAGGCATACACCTCCAATTATTAATGTTAAACCCTTGTCCATCTGTCTGTGTTAGCAAAGTTAAATTCTTTCTGGCAATTCCCTTCTAAATCACTTCACCACAATCACTCTGTGCATGAGAAGAGCAGCAGATTAAAATGACTTCTCAAACTGGTGTGAGACATAAATGCAAAAGCTTTGACTAAAGTTAATCCACATCTTTAGATACAGTTCACTGAAATGAGGATTTGTAATGTTTCTGCAGATGACTTTTATTTCTGACACAGAGTGTGGCAAGTTCTATGTTACAGGCAGAGACTCAAAACATGAGATGCATTTGATTCTGAAACAAGAAGTTTGTAGGAAGAAAGGACTTTGTGTGTAATAAACAGAGTGCTGGGTTAAAAATCACAATAATCCAAACATTGTGACCTCTGGGCCCTGGGGCAGTGCACTTTTTCCACTCCACAGAGCTTTGCAGTCTTCTAGTATTGGAAAATGCAACCATTTAACACAATGGCTCTCCCAAAATACTGCCGTCACTATCATAAAGGCAGAATTTTGTTTCTCTCTTCTTTCTGGAAAACACATTTTTAATTTGTCTTCTGGATATCTTTAGGACATGCCTTTAATCCTTTCTCACAAGCATGAAGACTTTTTATTTTTTTAAAAACAATGGAAATTTACTGATAATAATTCAACTCCTGTGGACGGGATTAAGGAAAAATACAATATGTCAAGATCAAGATAAAATTGCAAAGGCTGGCAACAATGATTCCTCTTCTGCTTGCCAGCTCTGCCAGTTGGTGTGTGGGTGGGAGCCAGAGGCCCCCACTTTCCTATGCTGGAGGACGTGCCTGCAGGGACTGCAATCATGTCTAGGACAAAACACAACTTCTTGCATCCCTTGAGTCCATGTCCAAATAGAAAGCTATCATCGTGTCCTCAGAGCCTACAGTATTCTAACCAAGGAATAAACAAAATACAAACTGTGCTGCTATGTGTTCAGATGACAAACCACTTGATCTTTGCCATCACAACATTTTCCGTCAGTCTGAAGGCCTGTCTGACTTTCTTATTGGACCTGAGCTCCCCCTTTAAATCTTGTCTAAGAAGAATGATAGCAAGCCATCATAAGCATTTTATTATTCCTATGTATTTCACAGTATCTGATGCAAAATATTTACACAAGAATACTATAAAAGACAGTGTAGTTTGGCACAGCTTGACAGCTGAGGCTGTACAAGAACTGGGGGGACGGGCCACTCCTCCAACGGCACAAGAGAGAGTCTCAAATGCTGATACGGACGACAAGAAACTTGCCAGGTGAGGCTGTATCTATATAACAGTGCTGTTGGTTTGTAGGATAGAAAATATTCCTCATCACAACAATTTTATACAGAACATAGTTACCAAATGGTTGATGCCTGTGAACCCTTACCCAGATACATGTTATTTACAGCTAACGTTATTACGTTTTCTAATGAATAATATAGAAACAGGAAGGAAGGAAAACACAAAGTAAGCAATTGTTGTCTACTGCAGTCATTTAAGAACAAAAATTGTTCATCTGCCATTTTCCTGCAGTTCTATAGTGGGTCTGTGGTTATAACTGAAATATAGCTTTGAAAGAAACAGATGTACAGAACTCAGAACTGATAGTATATTAATGTTATTAACATAAATGCGCAATAAATATTAATAGAAACAACACTAGGGCATAAGGTTTCATTCTATATAGCCTCAGGAGATGAAATATTTAACTGGTTTAGTTTCTCTAATTTTAATAATACTTTCTTATGCACTGCTCAAAGGAGTAGGAATTATTAATGTCTGATTTGACCTATAGATTGCTATAAAAAGCCAAGTTTTATGAATAGTTCTGGATTATGGATTTTATATAGGGCCTTGCCTTCATTGTTTTTCATTCCCATATGTACAGCATAGCTTGCAGTTTTTTCGTTACTATTTAAAAGTATGTTTCACAGACTGAATGTAGCTATGACTACTACAGATGCTCATATAAACATATGTCTTCTAAAAAAATATAGTTTTTTCTCCACAAGAAAATAGATTTGTCTTTTACTTCAGATTAAAGCATACATGCCATACATATACATCCATTCTGTCGGCCATGTTTCACAGGGTAACTTGAATTTGTGCAGAAGTGCATCTCCACAATACCAAGTCTTGAACTCAAGTTTTGTCCTCCACAGAGCATGCATGGAGAAGAAGTAATTCACACACACACACACACAGAGTGTTCCCATGCATTTTCAGGTACATCAGGCTCACAGAACATGTCATGGAGAAACAACCTGAACACCTAGATCTAATATATATTAAGACTGGTTATTCCTGTATCCACCAGTTGGAGATGGTTTTGCTTTGACGTGGGATACAGAATCTCACAGAATGACAGACTGGTTAAGATTCAAAGGGACCTCTGAAGGTCACCTTGTCCAACCTCAGCTCAAGCAGGGTCACCTAAAACAGGCTGCCCAGGACCATGTCCAGATGGCTTTTGAGTATCTCCAACATTGAAGACTCCACAACCTCTCTGGGTGAGCTGTGCCAGTGATTGGTCACTCTCACAGTAAAAAAAACTGTTTTCTTATGTTCAGGTGGAACCTCCTATGTTTCAGTTTGTGCCTGTTGCTCTTGTTCCTGTCTCCAGGCACCAATGAAAAGAGCCTGGCTCTGTCCTCTGTGCATCCCCCCTTCAAATATTTACACACATTAATAAGATCCTCCCTGAGTCTTCTCTTCTCTAGGCCAAACAGTCCCAGCTCTCTCAGCCTTTCTTCAGAGGAGAGATGCTCTAGTCCCTTCATCATCTTTGCGGCCCTTGGTTGGGCTTTCCCCAGTATGTCCACACCTCTCTTGTACTGATGAGCTCAGAATTGTACAGTATTCCAGCTGGGACTTCACCAGTGCTGAGTAGAGGTAAAGGATCACGTCCCTCATATCTCATATTCTTCTGGGGAAGATTTTTTAGAATAATAGCAAGAAGTAAGAATAATAGTAAAGATGCAAACTTGTAGTTCAAACTTGCAGTTCTAAATTCAACGGCTTGAGCTTTTTCCTTCTCTTATGACTCTAGCTGATAAGCTGGGAAAAGCAGCTCCCAGGCTAAACTAAGACTCAATAGAGCCGTTGTAACCGAAGACAGAATTTTAAGGCAAACTAAGAAGAAAGCAGCGAGTTACCAGTACATACGAAGTGAGATGAAATTTTCTATTCTGTTGTTGAGAAATACACCTTGCAAACGGTTCAGCTGAAATGTATTCTAACAGGATAGAAGAAAGACTTGCCACACAGCACACGCTGTTCCAATCCACAAAAAAGCTAGGAGCCTGGCTAAAATAAGAAAAGATTCATATCAAGCAACTGACTAGATAAACAAACATTGCAGACTGCTGCAGAACAGTGTAACCGTATTAAAATATAGATATACTCTATAAAAATTGCATGATGGAACTCCATTTCCATCTCCCATCACTTTATGTATAAAGTGTTCCCTTGTAGACCACAGTCAGGGGCAGCAAAAGAAGACCTGATCCTTTCAAATGGCACTCCTTGTAGGAGAGGAGAAGCTTTCTGTGTTTATAAAGCCAGTAGTACAGATACTCTCACCTGCTACTCTTTTCCCCAAGACCTCCCTCCTTTCTCAGCCTTTTGTCTGTCTGTTCTTCTAATCTGCTCTCTCCGTCTTGATGCTCAGCAATGAGAACCTAAACAGATATTGAAAACAGCCAACAGAGGAAGCTGGAAGGAGATAGAGGCACATGCACTGGTGGCAATATAGACTGGGGGGACCTGGGAAGGGTATGAGGTCTTCTTGTGTTTGCACAGCCTCTTAATTAATACTTCATGCAGTGCATAACACAATTACATTGTTTGATGCCACTCCCTAGGTATTAGTATCTTGCACAGTTGTATTTTTCAGTGTTTTGTTTTGTTTTTAAAATGGAACAAACTAGCAGGTATCCACATGGAAACATGGAATGTTTTCAGGAGGTCTGGAAAGCCCTATAAGAAAAAAAAAAATGCTACAATTTTAGCATTTTTCCTTTGTGTTCAATCAAATTCCAATCTTAGGAATTATATGCAAAACCTTCTTTCTCCTTTGCCCTGTTTATCCCATTGACAAACAGTATCTGATAGTGATGTTTCATATGTTCTCCTCTCTAGTTATAATAACTCTTTGTATTCCCATGATGATTAACCCCCTGGAGTCTTCTCACTGACCTCAGCAATGCTGGGGTTATTTAGCACTATCTTGTCAATCAAAGTAATTCCATTTAGGAACCTCAATATAGCTTTAAGACCTTGGCTTCAGACACTCTGGCTTGAAATCTATTAAAATGCAAACAAAATAATTTTTGCTCCCATTTCATTGATGCCTGGCAAGTCTGTTCTATTGTCCAATGGATGAATGGTGTTTGTTTTGAACGTGTGTTTCGTTAACAGATTAGAATGATAAAAACATAGAATCGTGGAATGGTTTAGGTTGGAAGGGACCCCAAAGTTCGTCTAGTTCCACCTCCCCTGCCATAGGCAGGGACACCTCCCACCAGACCATGTTGCTCAGAGCCCCATCCAGCCTGGCCTTGAACACCTCCAGGGTTGGAGCTTCCACAATTTCTCTGGGCAACCTGTGCCACTGTCTCACCACCCTCAGAGTAAAGAATTTCTTTCTAATATCTAATCTAAATCTACCCTCATTTTATTTTTGACAAATCTTCATAAGCCTAAGCATTTTATTTGTTTTATTACAGTCTCCCATTTTTTAAAAATTCACATTCAAAACACCCTGTAGACCCCGATTCCCACTCATTTCAATATAACCAGCTACACATTCAGAAACAGGCCGAATAAGAACACAAACTGCAAATCAGAAGTATAAAAAGCACTGGGGCCTGTAGCTCCTTAAAGTATCTCTACTCAGATCTCTCAAAGTATATCAGCACTTACTCTGACTTACTTGTGCCCAGTGAAATATATGCTCATATGAATTGTCTAATCATGTCTTCCCGGTAAATCTAATTCCAGAACAAGAGCCCTGAAATGCCATCGCTGATGGCATGAATGCTTCCAGTCCATTCAGAGATAAATCAAACACATTATCTTAAAGCAGCTACAGTGGATTATGAGTCTTCATGCAGTTACCAAATTTTAGTGTGAGACAACTTAAAAGCAATTTTAGAAATCCTGCCTTACACCACTCAGCTAGATTTGCAAGATCATGTCTGTCAAAGTGCTGAGTTTCTTTATAGGTAGAAGTGGTGAACATGGCTTTGGCGGAATGATCATTACTAAACACTTTTTTAGGAAAAGCTGCCTCTAGTGAAAGAGGTTTGCCTAGCACAGGTAACTGGCTAGTTGTCATATGCTATATAAACGCTGTGAAAACCACTTAGGTATTTTGAAACTATATTTGCAATGAACTTGAAAGCAGAAGGTCTCTGCTTGTTCATGTTGACTCATCTCCTACTATTGTTATACATCATTGTTTGGTTAAAGTTTCTCATTAGAAAAACCAGGAAAAGTATAGATTTCTAATCCTTACCTACTGAATGTATTTATGGACACACATATGTTGCTAGATGTGCCAGCTCTATAGCCAAAAATTCTTACAACCAGGAAGAAATACTCAAATGATGCCTATCAACTCCAGTATAACTATTTGAAAGAATTTACTACCATGAACTGCAGTCTTATCAGCTGGAAGTTGTTTTCATCCTGTCGATAAAGACTGAATCTGACATATGTGGAGATGGGTCTTCTGTGCTTGCACTGCTGTTGGCCCTACAAAGGAAAGTACTACTTGACAGATTAAACATATAGCTGCCTCTAGAAGCTAATACAAAGCATATTATTATTTATTATTTCTCTCTAGTATTGTTTTGTGGATCCAACCAGCGCTGCAAGGGTCTTTAAAATCATTTTTTTAAGGACTGTGTATACACATGAGGGGGATATCTGTGCATAAAGACTACAACCAAAATAGACAGAATATGCAAAAAGAATGTGAAGACAACAAGAGTTGTGCAACATTACATAGCAGATCAGTTTAAAATTTTGAAACAGCATCAAGATACTCAGAGTACTTGCAGAGTTCCAGTTCGGTAGAACGGACTTTCCAAAGTTTGAAACATCCACTTGGCATTGCTTTAACATCAAGCAGGTGTAGGTATAGCATGTGTGCTATATGCAACATCTCCAGCAGAAGACTATATAAGAATGGGAAAAAATTTATACGGTGCCATCCCAGAACTGCACATTAGTTATATTATATCCCCAGATATACGAATTGGGGGTTTTTTTGTAACAAGACTATTTAGAATTGATGTTATCCTTCTCCTCAGATATGACCATGCAGAGTAAAAGTCTTAGTTAGGATTTTGATTGCTTTATATGTACAGTACATACAAACTAGTACTTTTCTTTTTCTTCCCTGCCTTTTCATAACTAAAGGAGGTTGTGTGTAGCCTGTGGCACACACACAGACTAAGTCTGGTTTTGTTGCAGGTGGCACTGAGGATTAGATCCTTTTAGGATGTGAAGTTATGCCTGTGCTATTACAAAGTAACACAGTTATACCTATGAACATCTGAGAAGGCTCTGTCCCTTAATCTATGGATAGGCATAATAATGGGGAAATAACGTGGCCAAACGTCACTAGTTCCTCTCCCGACCACTGATTAGTCCTCCTGAAAGGCTCCAGATACTTCACCCTGCTAAATGTTCTCAGAATGTTCTTCACAGCTGCAGTCATCTAAACCAGAGCACAAAATTTCAGGGAGAGAGGAGTAAATAGAAAATAAATCTCTTCTTTTCCTGCTTGTGCACTTTGCATAAACCCAGACCTTGTTCATAACCTACTCTGACCTAGATCAGCATGATAAAAAAACCCAAACCTTTTTCAGCAGACTGAAGAGTCAATAACAGTAAATCTTCACTTATATTTTATTTTTATTTTTACCTGGGTCATGCTCTTAATTAGCAATATATTCATGATGTGTCTTAACCATTACTGTAACATAGAAATGAAACCAAAACTAGGAGATCAATTTTTATGACTGAGTTAAAGGAAACTTTATTGACTTGTGTGTTGTGTTTTAGTTTTTGTAACATAAGAAAAAATCTGTGGATGTTAATGAGGAATACCAGAGCTCCTTTACAAAAATGAAAAGAAAATTATGATGCGAATCACCACCAAATTGATGTCACATTATCAGTAAGCTCATAGCTCTCAAGAAAGTAAACTTTACATACACTGAACCAAATAAACAGACACATTTGTCGTGGGTGGTTATTTCCTGAAATGTTTGATAGTTATTCTATTATCATTGTATTTTTGGTGTTATTCTGCATCACTGCCTTCTTCATCTCTGATTATAGAAGGTTGAGAGGGTTGCTCATGACCGAACACAGAATAACATTTCATCTATTTATTCCAAATTTGCATAAGATTTTATACTTCTGTTCTCCTGTGCAATGAATTTAAGGAAGAAGAAGAGGGCTGAAAAACCTGTTCAAGATTAAGTGCCCTTTTAGTTTCTTTATCACAGTAATGAATTTTTGCAAACTTCATGTGGTAAGACAGGAATAAAAGCAACCGTATGTACTTTTTTTCTCTTTCTAAATGTGTACCTATACACACACTATATATAACACATGCTGTAACATATATTTATTGTGTGCATAGATGTATGCATGTGAGTGTGTGTGTGTGGAATTAGCATTAAGAATGAAATATTAAGTTCCTCAAATGTCAAAATTTAAGATAGCTATTGACTAAATCACAGTGTACATTTTGAGTATGATTTTCAAATATTCTTGGTATCAGTTTAAATCTGTTCCTATGAAAGGTAATGGAGAAATTGTCATAAGCCCTTATGTACTTTTTACGTATAACGTAGTATGCAGTAGTAATGCACAATATTGGTTGAGAACTATTTTTTTGCCTTAAAAGGTTAAAAACTTTACACCACCAGAATGGCCATAACATAAAAGCAGGCAAAAAAAAAAAACCAAAAACAAAAAACAAGCAAAACCCAACCCCAAGTTTCCAGAAGCTTCATGGCTAGATTAAATCTTTGACTAGCTTTTAGCAATGAGTCTGACTTCCATTAAGTTGGTTGCAAACTCTAAACGTTTTATTAATGGCGTCATTTCTATGGAACATTTTTTTTTTCTTTTACATCTGAAAGGAAGTAAACTGAAGCTACTTGGTTTTCAAATTTGTGAGCCATTCTCACCATCAGCCTCCATAAAATTAAAAAACCTGACATGTACAACAGGAAAAGCCAACCTTATGTGAGTCTGGCTGAACCTAGTCAGCCTGACCAACATCTTCTCAACCAAGTATCCACATTTTCAGAAGTGTTTTAGGTGTCCCAGGCTCTGGGTGCTGAATTAGAGCCATAGCCACACACCGAAGGTATGACTGCAATGGGCAGCTCAAGGGGCACCAGTAAGGGAGATGTGTCATCACAGCCAACATCAGCAAGAGCAAGAGGTTTCTCTCAGGTGCAAATAGGGCTTAGTATTTTTCTGCCTTAATGACAGAGGAGAAATTTTTTCGTTGTTCATCTTGCTAGCTCATGTGAAAAAGGTAGCACCAATGAACTGAATAAAAGGAACTACAAATGTATAAGAAAACCCCAAAAGGGTAAGAGAATCCCAGTAATGTTTTCTTTTTTTTTTATATAAAGATCCACTTGAGGCCATGGAGCTAATTTCAAAGTACAATATTAAGAATCTCGTAATCTATCATGCAGTTCTTCACAGTGGAAAAGAAAAGGTTGGTTCAATAATCAAATCCCAAGTCAGCTGCTGTGATTACTGTGATTCCCTTTTTGCTTTTGATAGAATAGACCCTTTCCCTTTGGGGGTTGTACAAGTCCGAATCAATGAACCAAAATTGGTTCCAACACACCAATTTTGGTTCATTGATTTCCAGGCCAACATTCCTTTTATTTGCTAGACAAAATCTCACAATCAGTAATATCTGCAGTCCTTTCTGTTTGAACTTATTTCAAATATTTTGTCTTCTTCTCATTCTCCTTTTATCATTAGTAATTGTTTCACGTTACTGTTACATTTTATAGAAAGCCACTTCTCACAGCTCAACACTTACATAAGGTGTATTTTGGGGCTACAACAATGCAAGTCATAAACCATAATGAACCTGAACTGGTGTTACAAGCGGGAGCTTCTACTGCTTAGGCAAAAAATATAAAATATTCTAAGTAGGTAACCATGGTAGGTTTTTGTCTTTTATGAACAAAATGGAACAAAATTACATGCACAACCAAGAAAGATTAAATTTACTATTCCAAGTCTACTATCAGGAAAAGTAGGTACATTTTTAACTGTGATATGTTCTAGATGTGCATGAGCACATGTAACTCAATATTGCTTTAACTGAAAGACTTAATTGGAGCTAAGTCATACAGTTCAAATGTGTATTTTGCTGAGCTTACACCTTTTTAATGTCATGTCAGGGTAAATGGAAAAATAATACTTTTCACAGAACACAAATGGATTATTTTTTTTTCCCATTACAATGGCACATATGAGATTTGCACAATGTTACAGATGAAAAGTCACAATTGCTTGACCCATTTGAATTTTAGTATGATTTTAGTTTTTCCTCTTTATAAAAATTTAGTATTCCCTTGCACTATTACAGCAAATGTAACAGTTATTTGAAAAAGTTTTTGTACCCTGTATATGAAAACATGTGACTGATATCAGAAATATCTCTCTTTTTGTGGCCTGAATGTTCTTTTTTATAACCTAAAAGGCTAGAAAAACCTGAGTATGGCAACAGAAAGGAACTCAAACTCCATTTTAAATCACTATGTGTAGCTGAATTTAGTATCTAAATTTTATCTGTTTTGAAATGTCTTTTTATTTTGTTTCAAAAGAACTTCAGAAGAAATGTGTATCTGATTCAGTTATTGCTTTTAAGAGAATATGGAATTAACAAAAGGCAAGTGATCACACATTGATGAACTCAAACATACATATTTCAAAGGATATCAGAAAGATGGGCATCTGGTATTTTTAATGTATTCAAATTTCTAAAAAGAAGAAAAGGCTCAATTCATTGTACATTACTTTGACTGGTAAGCCAGGAATGCTACACAAAATGGAAGAATTCCTTTTCTGCTTGTTATTTCTCTGTTTTTAATAAGTTTTATTTCACATCCTGGCTTTAGTCCTAATCAGAGAGAGAACATTGCATATGTATCTTGCATTTTGAAAAACCTTGTGGCTTTTTTGCATACTTATACAAATGGATCTTTTAACAGAGGCAATAGATGTGCATCTCCCACATATTTCATTCAACCTATTTTTTCTTTTTTCAAGTCTATTCATCCTTCTACCTTCCCTTTTCATTTTCTCATCCTGGCCTGATTCAAAGCTAACAGAAGTGAACTAACTGACTTCCATGGTTTCAGTGAACTCTGGGATGGGACCCTTAAGTAAGTGTTAATGAAGAAGTATATGTTGGCTTTTACTTCATGCACAGCATCTGAGCCCTGCATTGTAGATGTGACTTCATTTTAGTGATTCTGAATGTTGATTTTGCTTAACACCCCTGGCTAAGGCACTCCAAACTTACTTTTAAATAGTACAATAAAATGAGTTACAAAAATAAGCACAATGAAAGAAGTAAGAAAGGAAAGAGAGAGAGTACAAACGAGGTATATGAAAGGACAGGTGAAATGGAAATCATAATAGGAGAGAAGAGACGACTGTTTGGCTAACAGGTTGCCAAGAATAAATGAGCTTTTGGAAGAGATTTGAAAGAACACATTGATGTGAGAGAATGAATTGAAAATGGGAGCTTATTCCACAACAGACAGGCAAGAAAAGAAAGAGCGTGTGAAGTCAGTAAGGATGAGAGAATTAAAATTGCCTTTATGTTCTTGCTTTTTGCATCTCAACAAACAACATTCAGCAACCAAAGGTTAATAACAAGCAACTTGTCATAATTGCATAGCTCTCCTCCCAAAATGGCACAGCGGCAGCAAGGCAAAACATTCACGCTTGCCAGCTATGACATGCCTTGATAATTCTAAAGTAGTAGCAAGAAAACTAGAAATAGATTAATAGAGAGCATAGCAAATGGAAGGAATGATAAACAAGCAGACCACAGACTATAACCAAAACCTGCCCAGGAAGAGTGACAAAAAAAGAAAGGTTCACTGCTGTTACATGAACTCCGACAGCATATTTAAAGGGCTGTTAATATGTGTGAGACAGTGGCTACAAACATTGAATTTCTTTAGAGAATTCGTTTACTTACTGCAAGTTCCTCAAAACTGTATCATCCTGGTTTCCTGACAATAGCACTTTTGCCATTGTGGTCATTGTAGCAGAGCAAGGACTAGGACAATTCCAGTGCCTCATGCATTGTCAACAGAATTGCTGCACACTTGTTGGTTACAGAATAATTATTAATGCTGGTAAGACCTGAAACAGAAAGAACATATCTTGATACTTCTGATATAGACCTGAACTAGTTACAAATAGTACAACAAATACTACATGCATCTTATATGAAAACTACATACATCTTGTAGGAAAATAAATAATGGAGCTTAAATGTCGCTATCTGGGTTTTTTTCTTTTCAGTGTTGCTCTTCTCATCTTAGTTTTATGCCTGAAATCTAGGTGAAAGAATCAAGTAAACATGGTAAGCGAAGACAACTGAGCTGATTAAGACCCAGTGTGTAAACAACCACCGCACAGCACACTGCACCAAACACAAGATGTGCAGATCATGTAGTTTGTGCAGAGGGAGAAAAATAACCTAAGCATCACTGTGCTTCAGCTCTCTTTTCCCAGATACATGTAGCCCAAAGATTCCTGGGTAGATGTTAGAGTGTTTAGGGCGAGATAAAATCTACATAATATTCATAAATTGTACAAAAAAGTAATAAAATTCTTAGTTTGACATGGTGTTCTGTTAGAAAGATGGACTGCTTCTAAAAGTTGTTAAATAGGTGAATTTTTGTAAGTCACTTCTTTTAATACGGCAAATGGGTTTCCAAATAGCTGTATGTGGTATTTCAATTTCCCCTGGCAAGAACATTTTTATTTTCCTTCCTGATATTAAACTCTAATTTTCTTGATGCGGTGATAAATTCTCTGGATTGTTGCCTTACAAATATTTAAAAGAGAACAGAAGAGAATAAGCATGTCTTTACAGCAGAACTATTATTTTCTAGGCCAGAAGTATTATTTCCGAGGCCCCATTAAGACATCAATAGGGGCACAGTAGCCCAAGAATCAAACCCTGACAGTGCAATAAAGCAAACTGATGGCTTTTCTCCTTCTCTCTTTTAAAGCAAGGATGTTATAAGATATCAAATATTGCAGGAATTCCCCAGACTGGTCCTGCCTGGAGAAAGGAGAGAAGCTGTGCAACATGAGTTATTCTTAACCAATCCCTTTTCATAACATCTTCTCCCTTTTGTGTCCCACCAGAACAGGTCTGTCATTTCAGACGTCTTCTCTCAGGGTCTAGCAGACGCAACAGTGGCAAGAGCTCCTTGCCTGTGAAACCGAAGGATAAGCGTTAAGAATCCTCCTCCGTCTCCCTTTAGGGAACTAGTCAGTCATTTGCAGCACACTTCATACCCTGCCCATTGCTAAGGCCAAGAGTTGGATTTTTTTAAAAACAGAAGCAAGAATTTGCTATCCCTTAGCACCAAAAATGGCACAGCAAAATCCTTGCTCCACTGGTGTCATGGGTAAAATTCCCATTGGCTCAAACAGAGACAGACTTTCACTCCTTCTCCCATTGTAACAGAAAATCCAAAAAGGGCACAGAGTCAACTGACAACTCAACTCCACCCATAAGAAAGTATGAACAGTTTTTCATGTAACCAGTGCAGACAAGCAGGTAAAAAGGCATATTGATCCTGCGTAGGTTCAATTTTAATGCCGAGTTTCATCCAGAGCAAAGAAAACTCAGACTGCATATGCTTATATATTTTTCATAAGGACCATAATATTTCACGATGAAATTTTCCTCTAGAATGTAGCAGACCATACTAATTCATTGTAGAGAATGATAAATGTTTTTTGGGTTTTTTTTTTCTGTGTGATTCTGTGCACCAAAGTCACAGTATCAGCATGGAAATAGAAAAGGAGTGGTATCCTGTGGACTCATTTCAAAATTCTCTAGGCAGTCTATCTTCTTTTTATTTATTTGTTTACCAATAAATACAATTAGCCATAATATTCTACTTGGTTTGTTTTTTTTTATTTAGTTAGTTTCTAGTGTGAGGTTTTCATTCTACATACAGCTTACATGAGTTTTCACAAAGCAGTGATGAGAAATGGTGATCGGGAAATGGTGATCAGGAAATTTCTAAACCATCTCCTTCTGTTCAAATGACAGATATATAATAGAATACAAAGTCTGTACAGTTAGATAACTGGATAAGAATATGTGGTTTGGTGAGTTGCTTTCTGGGGTTTGGCTGGGTTTTTTTCTTTTTTTTTTTTTCTTTTTCTCCATCTGTTTTTTCCTACATACATAGAGAAAGGTCTTAAAAATGTTAATTACAGAACTCAACATATTTGTGTAATACAGTTAGTGAACAGTGTTCTGATCCATTGTCTTTTCTAGCTAAACAAGAAAGGCTAACAGATATTACGTGAGGTAGGACAATACAGTGTTATTCCACATCATATTGATGTGTTTCATCCATAGAATGTGCTGAAATCAGTTTTCAGTTCACAAGAAAATCCCATGATCATTTGAAAGAACCATGGTTGGAGTATGTGAACAAAGTAGCATCCAAAGGTCAAAACGCATTGCTTCTCAGTTGCACGATCTCTCCCTAATGCTTAAGAGAGAGCTCTTATGCTGCTCAACCTACGTTCTCTAAAACATGCTTTTAGAACTTACGTCAGACTCCGAATAAAGACATTACATCACTAATTTGAAAAAATGCCCTGCTCCATGTGTGATATAACATCAGGATATAAGGCACCAGTGTGTATGTACAGCACTGGACTTACTTAGAGTTTATACCAGTACAGGCAACATCAGACAGCAAAATAAGGCCTTGAAATTTAGGAAGTCATCTGTGTGGTTCCTGGCTAAAATCACTCACTCTTTAGGAAAAACCTAAGACTCAGTAACAAAAGGAAAAACCCTTCAGACCAGCTGGTGGCAGAGGTCGTGCAGTCTCCCTGCAGTCACCCCTGGCACCAGGGAGACTTGGGGGTGATGGGTGAAGCCCGATGCAGAAGAGGCTGAGTGGTGCTCAGGCACACAGGATCCCTCTGCATAAAGAATGCTTCACTGTTTAAGCGAACAGGATTTCAGTACTTCATTCTGCAGAGGCAGATGTAACTGGCCTTGGGCTTTGCTCCAAGATATCTGTTTTGTATCAAATACATAGTGAACGAGGAGTGTTTAAGGAGTTGGTAGTCTCTTAAGGTAGTGTTATACCAAGAGGAAATGGAACAAACAGGTTTTCCAGTCCAGTTAGTGCAGGCACCTTAGTAATCCACTTTCCCAGTTTTCCCAGATACCTATATAAAAATAAAGGACTACCAGTGACTTGCAGTAAAATGGTTCAGACCAAGGAATGCCTCTGAGAAACAGCTCAGCTGGGGGGGCAGGGGATGGTGGTGCAGCGGGGGAGGGGACCAGTTTACATGTAACTGGTCATTATTGATTATATCTCATCTAATGAATGGAAACTCTAGACAGATAATAGAAAGTGTAGACAACATTCCCAGACCTGGTTAGGGACAGTAAGCTTCTCACAAGAGATATTGAATAAAAATAATTATTTCTTGACATTTTCTCCCCTTCTTCAAATGTCAAGTTAATTTTTTCCAGGTTTTTACTTATTAATGTGGCAGATCCTATCCATCATGTCATGCTTACTCTTATTTTGTCAGCAATTCAAGCCAGAGAGATAACTCAAAGTAATCACATTAAATGGTCAAAAGCAAGGTATCTTTTAAAATATCTTGGATTTAAAACTATAATTTTCTCAAAGTTTTAAAAAACTTTTTTATTTTATTGCAGTATTTTTTTAGGGACACAATTGCTTATCTGATGAGCTTTAGACATATTATCATAATCTTTTCAAGAGTGATTTTCATGTCAGAAATTAAATACACAAATGATCCACGAAAAAGTAAATTTCAGTAAATCATTGTCTAGTTATTCTTGTGGATCTCAATTATTTATAATATTTTTTCATGTAATATTTATGTCTGCTAATCACAATTAATCATCAACTTTTTCTTCTAACTATAGCTAATGCTTCTGCATACCTATTTTTATGGAGACTGAGCACTCTCCTCATGAGACTGATGTATGATATGACTTCATATCACGGTACATGTCCTTTACCAAATATTCACTTGTTTGCTTTCTTGGATTGAATTTTAGAATGAAAGTTAGTAACTAGATTTTCTAATCCTGTCTTTCTCACTTGGATCCGTTGGTGGGGATGGGAAAGTCGTTAAAGCTGTAGGTATCTGCCTCTTCTATTTCTAGATCAGGAAGCCAGCAGTTATTCGAAGAATTATTTGCCGCATAGGGTTAACTGAGAAATTAGCTGTAGTACATCAGAACTGTAAGAGAGCTAACCTAACCGTTCTATAGTTCATCATGACAGTCATTAGCAGCTTGTTTTAGGTGTACTTTCAGATTTTCTTCTGAAGCTGGTTTCTAACTATGCAACAAGGACGGAGTAATTTTAACAGTGAAGCTGCATTTTAAAAAAAAAAAAAGGAAGATAGATTTATAGGGTAACCTTTCAAAGCTATATTTTACTCTGCATAAAAGAGAATACTGACCTAGACATACCGAGTGCACACAGTTTGATGCATCTTATGACATGAGTCTGGGGCACTTTTCACATGCCAGGTCTGTACAGAAGATGACTAAGCAATGCAATCACATTTTAACACAACCAGTAAAATGTGTGGACTGCTGCATTTTCTTGAAATACTGGCAAAATCAAAGTGAAAAGTGTTATGGAGCTGTTTGCTCACCTTTGACGCTCCAGCTTATAGGTACCTTTCTAGCGTCATAGCAGCCTAAGGGAAGTGCTTAAGCCTATGTATGGAAGAAATTTAAAAATACAGTTAACATTTAGAATGTGGAGAATGTCCAGGTGATGTTTGAGAGTCTGTTAGACCACTCAGTTGAGGTATGCAAGCAAGAAGAATCCTTGACTAACAAAAAAATCATCATGTCTCTTCTTACAGAAACTAAAGCAGAACAAAAGAAAAATTGCCCTCGTATAAAAACAATGAAATGCCACATAGTTAAATCATGGACTGCTGACATGCTATCTTCCATAAATTATATATATAGGACAATGAATGTGCAAGAGATTTATATAGACCAAAAATAGCACTCAGACACCCTAGATTTGCCAGTGTAAAATCCAGCACTTTGCAATATAAAATTAAAGATGAGAATAACTAGCTCAGACACATAAATCAAAATCTCAACAGAACAGCCAATTCCTATTCAGTCCAGCTTGCTACAGCAATTTCTTTATCCACAGCAAGACAATGTCTTGTAAGCTACAGTTATCTTAGTCCTCACCCAGCTCTTCTGTGGGTTTTGGAGAAATGCTGGGAAAAGAGAGCAGGCAGCATCAGCAGAAATGCAGAAACATTGATCTGAGTACTGGTAGTATAATTCAGACAGGTCAGGAATGTCACTTCCAGAATCTGGAAAATACGATATTAAAAAAAAAAAAAAAAAAAAAGAAGAAACAGTTCCTTTTCCATTTGTTGATAATGTATTAGTTACATCTGGTTTTATTTACAGTCATATTTATGTTTGGGCAAGGGTATTAATCATAAACACCTACAGGACGCAAGCTCTTGTCTTACCACAATATACAGAACCTTTGGAAGAAAACTGAATTTAATGTGTTTGGCTGGGAGAAACTGTGAGATTTTTATATATTTGGGGTTATTTAGCTCTCTCTAAGAAGCATTCTCAAAATGTGTATGGGTTTCCTTCTGCAGCTGTTTCTGACAACTAGGTGATGAACACTAAGAATTCCAGAACTTTTCAAATGTATTTGCTGTTCAGAATCTTTTTTTAATTTCTTCAGTGAATGACTCTTAGTTAACAATAAGTTTATTATCATAGCGATCTGTGAATAACAGCAGTTTCTAGTTTGTTTTTTGCTAGTCAACTAGTTAGAGAGCTGGCATGCAACTATGCAAATAAATTTTTATTATTCCTGCATACTGATTGGATACTTAATTCAATAACTAAGAATATGTATGTAGTAATTTTTTTTTTTTTGGTAGTTAATATAATTCAAGCTTTCATACTGAAAGTTCACCTTTCACAAGTCTCCATGTGAAGACGGCTCAAAGATTTGAACATTCATGGGAAGCAAGTGTAAATGAGTAACAGGAATATGAACCTTGACTCATAATTTACCGCATGTAATAGGAGGAGTATTAATTAATACATTGTTCTACAGTTAAATGTGCAGACACTGTACACTGGAAGAGGTACCAGAAGTCTCAGAATTTGGCCATGTAATAAAGCGTATGAAGTGTGGGGGTCTTTTTTCTCCGAGAGGTTGACAACAGGGCAGATAATGACACTTTCAGAAAAAATCCAGTGATGGAGAAGGGGAGGCAACGTGGAGGGCACATGGGACCTGGGCAGCAGCATCTCTGTTAAACGTACAGCCTGAAAATAGTGCTCTGAACAGTTTTCGCAGTAGAAGGCATCAAAGTGCCATTGCAGATGAGTCCCACGAGGTGGCAGATAGGGACGAAGGGTAAAAGGAGCAAGCCTGGGCCCCTGCCGGATTGCACTGTCCCGCTGATAACATGCAGGCGGGGGCTGGACTCCTGATCGCTCAAGATGTCACAGGTATGCATACTGCCTAAACGACGCTCCCAGCTTTGTCAGGGGTCAGTTGGTATGGGGTAGTCATCCATTCCCTCTTCTGCATTGCCCAGCATCATTAATTGCTACCTCATTTACTGCACTTTTACAAAACAGGAAATTTTATCTTAAATGTGTTTGTGCCACTAAAACTGAAACAAAACATGCTCAGATTTACAATATCATGGTCTGCTTATTCTGTGCTTTTGCAATATATCTGGTCTGCGGCATGGCTCTTCCTCAAAGTTGATCAAAGCCTAGGACAGCCCATTTTCCTTTCTTTGGCTACTATGAGGGCACTTTTGTACCAAGAAGCCTTCTTCCCAGAATGTCATAATTGCCACAACCAGTTTCTTTTTATTATGCGGCATTTCCCCTCTGTGAATATATCGCTTCAATGAATTCACAAACCAGCTCTGTCTGGTTCAAATCTATGAACCTACACTTATGATAAGATAATGAATGCACACTCATCAAGCAGAACCATATTGAAAGTGCTGTTGGCAAATGAACAGTACAATAAATTTTGTTAAATGAAGATGATGTATTTTTAGAGGCATATCACTTCTCGGAGGGGTTTGTTCACTGATCCAGCCTCAGTATGTGCCACAGAAGGAGGCTTTTGGTCTCTGTGTGTTCAAAGAGATAAAGTAAAACAGAAAATGTAAATAAAGGAAGCATTAATGAATATATATATCGGCATAGTAGTTAATTAGTGACAGTTGGGAAAGGGCACAGCAACATACAAAACTGATTCAAACTGCTTCAGGGCAGGGGGCTTGGAACTAGATGATCTTTAAGGTCCCTTTCAACTCTAAACATTCTATGATTCTGTATGTTATCATAAAATTTTAATCAGTAAGTCATATAATGCCAGGCTAAAATTTAGATGGTTAAAACAGCAGCACAAAACATTAGTTTTATACATGTAGTAAAGGAACATATCTGCAAGTTTTAGTGCCTTAAACCACAGAAGCCAGGAGGCTTTTTTCCCTGTTAGTAAAAAAAAAGGATAAAATAGAGCTCCCTACCCCTCCTCCGACCGGTGGATAAAAAGTGCTTTATGTATTGCTGTATTATTGCCACTAATACTGAACAGCAGTGAGGTCTCCAAGCAGCTTTATGAAATACGTACTGCTTCATATGCCAGGCAGATTTAGATTGGCTATTAGGAAGAAGTATTCCCCCTCGCCCCCCCGATGAGGATGGTGAGACACTGGAACAGGTTGCAAAGAGATGCTGTGGATGTCCCATCATTGGAGGTGTTCAAGGTCAGGTCGGATAGGGCTTTGAGCAACATAATCCAGGGAAAGACGTCCCTACCCACATCAGGGAGGTTGGGCCAGATGATCTTTAAAGATCCCTTCCAACCCAACCCATCCCATTTGATGACTCTATGTGATTACGATGATTTGGCACGGGGTGGGTGGGTGGAGGAAAGGGATTGTTTCATACAGGCTTTCAGAGTCAACTTCAGCTCTAGTTTGATTACTCAGGATACTCTCAGATATGCAGACTCAGGATCTGGGCATAATGACTGTAAAAGGGGATGTTAAGATCAAAAAAGACTGGATGTCCAGTGTCTGTTTTTCTGAAAACTTAAAGACAGCTCAAAATATGTGCGTTCCTGAGTAGGTGTGCAATCTCTAGGATCCGTTGAAAAACAAATCCCTTGACATTTCTCAACCTCTTGGCATAGCTTTTATCCATGAGTTCTGTTCCAAAATGCTGTTAAGGTCTCCATAACATGAGTTTTGCAATCCAAGATGAATGATGGACAATTCCCATACAATTTATAAAGCATAAAATGTGCTATGTGATCTACCATGCCTGGAAAAGTTTGTAGCAAGGGTCGCCACATCTCACAGACAGTGCTCTGCTTTTTCCTCTAGCTGAAAATTTCTCCTGAGCAGGAGTGTCAGCAAATTGCAGGCACTATGATATATCGTCTAACAGAGGAGAATTCATTTGGGAGCAAACAATAAACTGAGTTCAAAACTCCATTGTGCTGCACAAATCGGATCTGTTACATAAGGCTATCTCTCTTAACAATAACAAGCCTGGACCAGCTGCTAAACTGCTCTGTTTAGACATACAGAAAATCTACTTAGCTTTTTACATCATATTGATGCTAATAAATGAACAGGAACACTTGTTCATATTTAAAATGTACAGAGAAATTTAGGTCTAGAAATGGAGTCAGTATAGAGCAATTTTATGTATAATTTTAAGTTTTATTTCATAAACTTGATCTGCTGCAGATCTCTCTGCTATTTTTATACTTTTTCTTTATGTTTTATCTTCCGTGTCAATCTATATGTTTTCTTCCAGGTTTCTCCTAGCATTTCCTGCCATAGAGCTATCTGACTGACTTAACACTCTAGAGAAAGATGAAAGGTGCCTTCAGGCAGCTTGGGCAAATCAATGATCTTCTTGAAGAGTCACAGGGTCAGCTAATGCCAGAGTCAAAAGTGCCTGTACATACAGAAAATACTGAATGCTGAAAGTATCCCAAAAGCGCTCTTTGGTAACATCAAGAACACAGCTGAATTGTTCAGTTCAGTAAAGTTCCTATAGCTCAACCACATCCAAGAGGCCTTTGATGATGCTAGATCTGAATATACTAATATCAGCATCAGTTCAATGAGATTAAAATGGTAGCCTGTTACACAGCAGGCTCAAAGTGCAATGAGAGTTGCATTTACCTTCCCTAAAATTCTATACGTGTCTCTTAAGCCAGTGTTTAACTCAGCTTACCTCAAAGTCTATCAGTTGTTGAAAACCATATTCTACAATGTTGATACAGGCCAACATGTTCCCACTTGAATTCCCACAGGTATCTTATCAGCCATTCATGCTTGAAGTCAGCCATAATATTCCACTCATGCATATAAAACTCTTTTTTTCTGCCCCGTACATTTCCAGATATAAAGGCATCTTCTCCCTTGAACTGACCATAAAAAGGTCCCCCAGCCTCCCTCATGGCTTTTCACCTGAGGACAATGGGCAGCAATTAAAGACAGTAAAGTGGGGTTAGGAAGTTTTACTTTTTTTTTAAGCACCAGACAGCGCAACTAGGTTGCTGCAGAAAGGATACAATAGTTGGATTACAGGTTGTACACGGAAGAAAATGCCTCTTTTGTGTCTGATCCTCACCTCTGAGTCCTTTCCTATATAGCTTGTTGTTTAACAGCATATAACAACATAGATAATGAATTGCAATACTGAATCCTAAATGCTATTTTACATGTAGGACAAGATTTAAATGTAATTATTTTAAAGAGATACAATATCAGCAATGGTCAAATTCATACATCCTTCAGAGTGGGAATGACATCTGTAACTATAGGGACAGGAGTTAGGAACCTTGTTTTATTGTGTTCAGTCTTCACAAAGCAAAGCAGTGGAGAAGTCAGACTCTTGATCTAAAAAAAATGTGGTTACAGGAAGCTTCAGAGTATCTGAAGTGATAGCGGTTCACTGAGAGTGAACTCCAGCGTCGAGTACTAAGTGAGTATTGAACTTCAATATTCTAAATGTGAACACACAGGAGCAGATATTACAGATGAATTAAAAAAATATGATAGATAACAGCATATAGCATTAATAACACAGTGCCTTTCTTCCCATGCTATTTTCTCCCACTATAATGAATAACGAAAGCCAGCTTACATACAGAGAGTGTAAGTTTCATCATTAAGACTCTGTAGCTCTACTTTTTTCTAATGCTTCCTGCATCTGGAAAAAGAGCTACATACCTTTAAGTAAAAATGATAAACATATCTTCCAAATATTCCCAAGGAGAAAAGCTCTCGATAATTGTTTCTATTTTGAATCAAACCCAGTATAAATTCATCATTTATAATAATACAAAATCATAACTAATCTTGAGTTACCTATAACCCAGGACAGTAACCTTAAATAAATAAAATTATCACTCAGGTTGGGATAAATATTAAACAGCCATTGTTCCCCAAACAAAGAACATAGAACAGAAAAGACAACATGAACCTTTTAGATGAGCAAATGATTTCCACGCCACTGTGTCAAAAGCTTTCTCTGCATACAGAGAGACTTGATGCATATAAGTCAGTTGTCAAGTCAATTGTTCTTAATTTACACTAATCGAGAGCACAGACTGTAATGAGCTACCAAGAAGATTTTTAGGAGCTTAGCTAGGAGTCAGGCTAGAATAAGTCAGGTTTCTGTGGATGATGTTTCAATTTAAAATATGAAGAAAAAACAAAAGGCAATGAAAGCAGGGCTGGAGGACCAGGTGGAAAGGAGGTTTCAGTTCTGAGAACAGCTGTGCTCTGTACCAAGTGTTTCTGGAATTGCAGAGAACAGCAGAACTAAACATCTATCAGCCTAGCCGGCCATTCTGTGATTGCTTGAGACCATTTGCTATAACAGCCAACACAGCTTTTAGGAACAGTTGTTTAGCAAGGCAGGTAATGACATTAATAGCAATGAGAGAAAACACTGATCATTACAGCTCTTGCTACATTCTGCCCATTTAATTCCTTGTGAGGACATTTAACGGTCAGCAAACATCAAGTGCCTGTGAAAACTGTAATTCCCTGTTCATTCGAATACTGACTGAGCTAACTTCAATTTAGATGCAGCAGAGAAAATTCCTACTTTCTTACAGTCCACTCCTACCTTCATCGCATGCTGCCATTGACTTTGATGAAAACAAAGCTGAGTCCAATGATTTGCAGCCTTTTATTACTGAGTTGCAGTCTTGATTTCTATTCCTAACACTAGGCATTTCGTCTTCCTTCTTTTCACGAAAAATGAGTCAATGAATTGATTAATGAAACCTGTGTTTCAGTTTATTTATGTGTGAGTTTGCATACCTGTTGCTAATTACAGCGTGATTAGTTAACTCAGAAACTGCATTCAACTCCTGAAAGCAGAGAGGTTATGGAAGGCCAGTTACTCTCTACCTTCCAAAAGGAAAGTTCACCTGCTACACTTGCTCTAGCCAGTCTTAACATATGCAGACTGGAAACAGCCAAAACATGTTGCATCTTTATGTTGCCTTTTAAACTAGGCGTGAGGTGTTTCATGAGATTTGTAGGTCAGGTTTAATTCCATTTTATCCCTGGTAATTCGTATATTCGGTATACGTGGGTGGAGAAAATGATGTTCTCGACCTATTGCCGTGCTTTTATACAGCCAGAAATAAACTCTATTTGTTCACAGCGGTCATGCTCAGCTGTTTATTATTTTAACTTCACTTCCATAGACTTCCACAACAAGGGAACTGCAGAAGGTTCCTACTAGTATTGTATATGTTTATCAGGAAATAACATACAGGATACCATGTGCTATTGTCAGCGCTTCAGTATTGATTTCAGCAAGACACTATTTGATTGAAGTTATTTATGCTTAAATGATTCTCCTTCAAAATTGCGTTGATGAAAAAAACTTAATGTGTGCATTTTAGGTGGCAAAAGAGACAAAACAGCACTACTGCATTAATACAGTCACTTAAATCGTTAGCCAGTAAGAGAAAGTAATAATATAATTGACATAAAAGCCTAGAAATAATAACTTTTATAGTACTAAACGTGCCTTATTATATTAACAGTAACAATGCAATTAGACTTCTAATCAATGACTTTGAAGAAGCATTTGTCAAAAAAGCCTTTAATATACATTTAATACTGTATGTGCATACCAGTGCCCTCTGCTGGATAGAGTAAGATCCAAACTGGTATTTAGGATCAGGTCTTCACCCAACAGCTAGCTTGTAAGAAGTTAGAAAGTTGATGTTATTCAGTACAGAAGGTGAAGGAAATTCATACTCGGGTGGCATAATGGAAAAAAATGGTTTGGGATCTGATGTTCCTAGGTTTTGTCCCCAAGGCTCGTTGCAAGTGGCTTTGATAAGCAGCTGTGATCTTTCTATCTTTCGTCAAAGGAGTCTGCAAGCATATATGAATTTGTCTCTTTCTTTATCCATGAGCAAGTGTACACCACTACCCAAAGGATTTCACTGCGCAGAATTTCAGCGTGGAATTTTATTTTCCTTTCTTCCTTAGCTATAGCCTTCTATTTTAAGATTATATTTTACACTAAGCCCCAAAAGTGGTGTTCAGAAATATTTATTAGCAATTTAACAGAACCTGCTTTACTGCTGAACTAAATTTTACAGAAAAGACATAAATGCTGCCCCTACTTTACCTGCTCTGAGGATAAACAGCACACTCTAACTTCAGCACTCTTAATCTAACCAGTTCTAAATTAATTAAAAACTAGATCCCAGTCTCAGCTTCATTCCAGATGAGAATTCCTTCATCATGAGAATTCCTTCATAGCCTTCAGGGTAATTCATAGAGGCCACCTGTGAAAAAGGTTTCACTCTGCCATTCACACTAGGTTGGACTGGGGAAACCGAACAGGTCAAAGGCAATACCAAGGAGCAAATGCATTAAGCAGCCACATGCTTGAGGTAAGGTGCTGATTTGGTATTGCTACACAGCTCCTTTTTCCTCTGAATACTAAGTTGTTCCTTTTTTTTTCTTGAAGGAAATATGCTCCTTTCTAGACACCCAGTCCACTTTGGCAGTAGTACTCAGCTTTTTCTCCTTTGCACGGTTACAAATAACCATTTATCAGCTGCTTGTCAGTAATTAGCCATAGCACAAGGCAGCATCTTCCTCGGCGCCCCAAAATTAATCAAAAGCTGGGAGCTGCTGCCTTATGCGAGCTTTGCAGCATCCATAGGGGTGGCAGCTCATAGTTTCAGAAGCATCCTACGCTCCACTCAGCTTTGACCCATTTCACTCAGTGAAGTATACTTATGGCCAAAAAATGGCCAAAAAATGGCCAAAAAAAAAGTATTTCACGCCAGGACCAAGAGGACCATACCAACAGCATTAGTCTTAGGGCAGAGATGTACTGTGCCAATGCAGTGTCCCTGGTTTCTGTCTGGCTTACCTCTGGCTTACTGTTTGCTTTGCAGAATGCAGTATCTGTCCATACTCAAGTGGATGACAATTATAACTTTGAGATAAACTAAGCAAGTGTAGCCTACACCCCTCTCAGGAGGAAAATGCCATAAAATGAAGGACCAACAGGGACAAGATTTCCTTAGACTTCAGCCAGCTCTGGCTCACTGCTTCCTTACAAACATTGCTTCGTTCCTTTTCCTTGTGCTAAGCTACACATGGATGCTAACCCGGATGGATATGGGTCAATGTCTGCCCCTAAATGCGGGATAAGTGTGGTGTTTTCTCACTGAGGTATGCTTGGTCAGTCAGGATGCTGTGCTGCTCAAGCAGACCAAGAGGCTGCTCTCTGTATTTCTCTGTATGAACCGATCCTCTGCTTTTACCCCAGATACAGTCAAGCAGCGCCTTTTTTGACTTCAGCAAGGACAAGTTAAAAACTGAAGGTGAATTGAGTTGATCATGCACTTTTAAAGTGTCTATAATCAGATGCTAGCTCATAAAATTGAGCTTTTTGACTCAGTAATTAACTGTAATTCCAAAAGCTGCATTGTAAAAAACAGGTTTTATGGTTTGATTGTTTTTAATATTTATTATTCTCATCTTTCTTTTAGCCACAGTAGTTAGGAACATTATAGTTAATTATAGGGGATAGCAACGTGCATCTCAGTTGCCCAAATAATCAATAAAACTTCTGCCGTTATATGTGGACAAAACTGCCTTTTTGTGTCTGTTGAATGTCACTTGGGATAAGTAAACCTAGTCACTCTGGAAATGTTCGTCAGCCAGACATGCCTCAACTGGTGATGATCAGCCATGAAAGAATTCGCGATTGAGCCTAATTAGTCTTTGAAGTTTAATCATATTAAGCATCAGATTTTGCCAATCATCTGCAACCAAGCTTCCCATTGAAATCAGCAGGTCTATCATAACAGAAAAATACTTGGTCTGACCCAAAAGGACTTGGGGATGCTTTTAACTTTCTCGCAAAATAAAAAAGACAACACTGCAGCAGTTTATGTTCTGGACACCATCCTCATGGTTTCCTGTGTCACATATTATAAATGACCGGACAGAACTATCTGCCTGACTATCAGCTGTTCAAAAATAAAAGGCATTGGAAGAGACAGAAAATAACCAGAAATCAATGAGAAATATGCAATGCTCTTTACCTGAGCTGTGGCATGTCCAGGCGCTTCTGTCAGGGGACAGAACAGAAGCGTAGGAGATATCCTTTGACTGGGAGGAGTGTGCCAGTGGAAACATCTGTGAGTACTACACTGGAATGATGGCATATGTGACCAATTACCTTTATATGGCATTATATTTCCATATTTGCCATTACTTGTGTACTTATTACTTAATTATTAAATAGGGTAGGAACTCATGTACAAATATAGCAACAAAATAAAGCTCCTATAAACTATATGAAGGACCCCACTGAGCAGTAGGTAATCATCTCTAAAATAAAATACCAATTGATAATATAAAGAAAATTTGCAGCATCTCATAAAATTATAATCCATTTTCTACATCTTGTGGAAAGTTAATGAAAATTAAAGGTTTACACTGATTTGTAAATAATCTATAAGTGTTTCTTTTATTAATCAGTATGTTTTAAAAGTCTGGTTTATAAAATATTTGAAATATGAAATGCGTCAGCAACTTAATATTTCAATTAATTCATTAACGCAAATGTTGTTAGAAGCATAGTGCTATTAAAAACCTGTCACTGAAACTAGTTTCTGCAACTTTACCAAATTAAAAGCAATGATTATGGTGTATTCTTCGAATGTCATACCCATGCCAATAAATAGCATCCAAAATCAGCAATAAGTGATACATATGCTCTGAAAATGAACATAGTAATCTCATTCTTTAGTACTGTGAGGTTATTATTTTTATTAGTTAGCTATTATGTACAAATGAATAATTTGCATGAATATGCAGAAGAAACATAATATTCATGAACAGGCCTCAAACAGTAGTTTCAACAGTAGTGTTTAGAGTTTTATTGCTAAATTAGCAGTAAACATTTTGGAAATCTCTAATTTATAAACAAATATATTTTAAAACTTCAGATGTTTCGTGAACCTCAGCCCTACAGGGTTATTCCTTTTTAGAAATTCATTGTTTTTACTCACTAATCATTATTTGATAATTGTCTGTCATTTATTCTTTAATTTCCCAGATAAAGATGTTGAATAACCCCCTTCAGACCTGGCAGTATGACATACAGATACAAAATTTCTTAAATAATCGACTCAGTCAGGCACAAGGTCGTTTGTACACTTTACTTGAGACTTACACTGAAAATAGAAGCTGAACATGAGCATGAACTGGCTTCCTAATGTCATTATGCTGAGAAATGAATTGAATCAGAAATGAACAATTCATAAACACAACTTGGTTTGACATTTGTTCACAGTGAAAATGATCTCTGAGCAAATGGCCTGAATAAAGCCTGTGGATCTCCTAAATTCCCCCCAGATCCTCAGTATCAGTGATGCAGTGATTATAGAGCACAGATGGGGTCAGTATGCTGCGTTTCGGAGTCCAGACCCTTGATTTTGTCCACTGGAGTGTAATACCCTCTTCATTCTAAGACTGCATTTGCTTTCTCAAATGAGACCTTCATCAATAGTGACTAAATGTGATGATAATCTGAGAGGTGATTGGCAGATCTTGTGACATCATTGTTACCTCATTCCATAAGTTTCATAATGGGTCCCAGTCATGAAATGGCACCACAAACCCTGGCCCCAGCTCTGTCGTGGTGAGAGTGCTCAATGAAAGACTGGTGGCCCCTCAGAGAGTCCACAGCCCGCAGCTTCTCTCTGCACAGCTTCTGCAGCTGCCTGTCTGATGTACTTCACAAGCACTACATGGAATTAAAATTAATTTTTTAAAAAAATTAAAATACATTAATTTAGTTCATACGACAGCATTACTGCAATTTTCTACAGCCATAAATAAAACATTATAATTATACAATTCTATACACCATGAATACAGAAATAACTGAAAGACAAGGAATACACTTTATATCATCTGAAAGCCAATTCATTAGTATTGTTTTAGAGTGGTTGCTATAAATTGCCTTCTAGGTATCCTGCTTTCAAATTTATACTTTCTGTCTGTGCATACGGAGCAAAGGATAAAATCTGAACTACACACTTGATACATTTAAAGTGGGTGCAATCTGCACCTGCTGTGCAAAAGTTTGTATTGTTTTAATGAGTCAACATGCATATATTGTAAGTTAATGGTATATTGCTTAACCATAATAGATGTGTTTGTCGCATGTGTTTTTAAAAAACCTTCCTAGACATTTTTCCAGAGGAAGAATATTAGTCATATGCTGCAATTGTATCTAAAAGCATCACAGAATTTAAAGCTATTATTGCTAGGCACTCTACAGTCACCTAAGATGGCCAAAACATAAGAATTAGTTGAATTTGGTCCAGTATGGATGTATGACCAGGTCCAAACTAGAAAAAGAGATCATTGATGTATTCCTCAACAGGTTTTCCAGCCAGTCTGAATATATATATTTATTTTTTTTAAGATAAATCACAAAGTGCGCAACAACATCTCAGTGAAGTCCTTTGGACTTACAAGATGATGCACTGCACGTGGACTACAGACCCATTAACAAACAGTCAAGTGAAGTGGCAGCTTCCAAGGAAAGCCGGTGTAATGCTGCATGCCGTATGGCATAGATGATGCAGGCAAAATTGCAACAACTGCTTAGGCTCATCCGTCAGGATCATCCTCACAGTTGGAAAGATTCCTAGACTACAGCCCACTTAGAGGAAGGGTGAATGATGGAACATAAAACAAGGGCTGCAAGGGCTGCCACTCTTTGCATTAACCAAGCATAGCCTTGCTGGAAAGTCATTCCGTGGAAACCAGTCATTTCAGTATGACAATTCCTAGAGCATCGCTGTCACAAGTATTTCTGTTTCTGGTAATCAATACTCAGCCGCAAAAGCTGGAGGAAGATCTGCAAACAGAAGTTAGGGTCTACTGTGTACATACACAAAGTGGAAAAGCGGTTTGTTTCACGTCTCTTTCAGATGACTCAAGCTGAGAGCTTTTCGTTTTAATTGTTATTTTTAAATCTGTAAAATGTTTCAGCATTCAGCCTAGTACTGGGATTTTATTGGTAATGTATATGTTTGGCTCACTGACTCGGGAGGCAGTCAAGAGCCTAGTTTTTTCCATCACAGCTCTGAAGCTTTTACAGCTGTTTCCTCTACTGTGCACTTTACGTTTTGTATACACTTCAATTTGACAAAGTAACTGGAAAGCAAATCATAAATAAATATATAAAATTGGCAAAATTTGTCAATAAATGTAAGAGTTTGGTTTGGAGCAAAAATAGATCTAATTTTTTCTTTATGTATTCAGCAAACTTTAGTGATCTTAAAAGCAATGAGCATTGGCAAAAACTAAGAAAGGCTGTCAGACATGCAGACTTCAACCTTGACAGCGTATCAGGATTCAGACTTGCAGTCCAGATACAAGCACATAAAGGGACTCTCAAGAGTACAAAAGCCAGCAGTTCTTAATATTAATGAGGATTTTTTACTGTAGGATTAGGTGTTCTTCCTTTTTGTTATAGAATTTATAAGACAAACACTAAAAGTCACCTAATGTAGTACTGAAAAATAAAGGCAAAAAATACATTATATCCTCAAAATGCTAACACTTTTTATAGGATATACTTTATTTATGTAAAATCTATGTGTCTAGTTCAAGCTGCTCATCCTGTCTCCTTTCCCCTTACCAACACAGACAGACAGACACCCGCTGAATGACTGTTTCACCACAACAGTCTTGGATATTTGTCCATGGGATGGGCTAAACTGCACTCTGGAGGATTTATCTCCATAGATTACTGGGATACCCTAAACAAGTAGTTTAAAGCAGTTGCCTGACTTTTAGATTACATTATTTTCACTAAAGATGAGATGAATACCCTTCGCTTTCACAGTCCTTTTCCAATTACAGCTATAGACTCCTTTTTTCTTTTCCTCAGCCGATTACCTTACTTCTGTGAAGAGGAATACAGTTGGTTTATGCCCAAAGTAGTACTTCCTGCAAGTTGCCACAAGAGGTGGCTTGACGCTGTAGTCTAATTATATACTTTGATTGACCTCCATATTTGATTTAAACAAATGGACAATAATGAAGTTTTGTCATTCTCGATTGACTGACCTTTTCATCTTCTAAGAGGAATACTTCCAAAGGGTAGAAACGGGAAATCAAACCTCCATCGCAAAACTTTCCTTACATCAAGTCTTCCATTGGCTGCATACAAATTCTACATCTAGACACATGGATAACTGCAGTAAAGATAACTATGGTGTCCCAATCTACTCACACTTTGCTATTATATTAGACAATAATATATAAAGAATTTACAGCCAGCTACCATCTGCTTTGATGACACTGACTTGCCTAGAAGCAATCTATAAGCAAAGCTTTCTACCACCTTTAGTTGGCTGAAAATCTTCTCAGATAGTTAAAGCTCCAGTTTACAAACAAGAGCTCGATTCGTCTTGTCAGCAAGAGAATTCACAGCAGAGCGTGTTGGTCTCTACATCTTTTAGGACATAAAAATTGTCTCCCACACTCAGAATGAGCTGGTGGCTTCCCACAAAATGAGTTAATGTCAACATGGCAGTTTTTCCACTGACTGTCCTTAAGATTTCCTGAACCCCTGTGGTTCTGGTATGGATGGCGATGCTGCTGCAGTGCCACAGGGGGGGCCCTGCCATAAGGACAGAGGCCATTTTTTCAGGAAACTGAACTTTCTCAGGTGCTGTGGTGTTGCCGGCAAAGCTAGAAAGAAATTCAATGCCCGGGGGGGTCCCCCTGCCATAAGGACAGAGGCCATTTTTTCAGGAAACTGAACTTTCTCAGGTGCTGTGGTGTTGCCGGCAAAGCTAGAAAGAAATTCAATAGATCTGAGCAGGTACTTACTAAATTACTTGGAAGCACTTGCCATAACGCATAAGAATGTACCTTTTATTTGCAGTTTTTAACTCAAAACTTATTATTAATGTAAAATAGCCTAGTGTTCAGCCTTTGCTGCAGTATGTGCAATGCTCAGCTTATTAAAATGAATGACCCCATGAAAAAGCGTT
Source organism: Charadrius vociferus (assembly GCF_000708025.1). Taxonomy (NCBI): domain Eukaryota; kingdom Metazoa; phylum Chordata; class Aves; order Charadriiformes; family Charadriidae; genus Charadrius; species Charadrius vociferus. The sequence continues at coordinate 1,860,192 of NW_009646935.1, read as the reverse complement.
AGCATTTGGCAATTTTGTGGATGTAATGAAGCATAATTAAAATAATTAAGAAATAAATTGGAAAAAAACCACAGTTAAATGGTCTATATGTGAAATCCAGCAGTGCCACTGCAAGCCTGCAGAAGGTCTCAGCTATCATGCTATTCCAGCCATTTCTGCAGACCCCCAAAGCTGGGGAATAGTGACTGATATTCTGCTAAACAATACCAGTTTTTCAGCTGCTGCCCACCAGAAGCCTGGTGGTGAGCTGTGAAAGTACCTCTTACATTGTTGTAAATAATATTAGCTGCTATGGGGCAAACACTGCCTGAATAAAATTAGTGTGTCTGGGTTTCATCAACATTTCTGTTTGGGTCAACAACATAAATCTATATTTATGTAATCTGCACAGCTCAGTGTTATAGTCAGCATCTCCCCTCTCCGGATTATTTACTAATACATTGATGTGTTAGGTCCTGATTTATCAAACCATCATTTACTCTACTCAAGCTGAGAACTTGCTCTCCCTTTCACGTTTTCTACAAAAGCTCTGCAGATAAGCAGTGCAGGAACCGTACAGGCAGCATATAAATAACAACTGCAGTAAATAGTCACTTGTGTAAATCTGTGAAGGTCCATAAAATGTGAATACAGACAGAAAAATGGCCATTATTGTTTGGCAATCGCAAAATTCAAGCAGAAATTTCTAAAAGCAGACCAGTCTGGGAACAAATGCTTCATGAGGTATATTCCCAGCTTGTGCCAATTACCTGCATCATGAATAGGAGCAGAATGAAGTACGAAATCTAAAAGGTTTCTAGTCTGTACATAAGAACATATATGGCAGGAATGAATGAAGCAAAGGTTTAAACTCAGCAACATACATCATTAAAGGTGAAAGGAGGATAGGAAATGTGTATATGGACCTATTTGGTTCAGAAAGGCTTAGATAACAGTGCAGTTATTTCGACCATCTCACCAAAACACAGAAGGAATACTGCCATACACCTATACTCCCAAGTTGTCAAGTCATTCTTTACATTTAAAACTGTTCCTGGTAAAGCCTCTAATGACTCTCTAAATAATGTTTGGTGAAGAAAAATGCTGTCATTCAAGCATAACTATAGGCATCTGTGTTCGTTTATAATAAATGACGTCATTTAATTTTATATATAGATGTATTAGGAAAATTCCATGTCGCTGGAAAATGCAGAGAAATAATAGCCTGACACCAGAGTCAAACCTTTCTGCAGTATCATCAGCGGAGAATGCAAAGGTCATTCTCTTTTGGTATTGAGGCAGGTTTCGTATTGATTGATTTTATGCCAGAAAAAAAAAAAAAAAGGAAAAGAAATCAGATTAAAATAAAAAGAGTTTCTTAGTCTCAAGCAGAAATGAAAAATAGCTCTTAGGGGGAACAAAAGAAAGGCAATCAAAATTATTGTATTCTGCCAAATGCAGGCAGTTTCAGCTTGTTTTGAAAGATCCATTCACGTAATCATAAAAGAAGACTTTATAGCAGAGGTACAATAATAATAAGTGTTTTGTCTAAAAATAGGTCACTAATATGAATATTAGATGAGATTAACATTGCCACATAATTGTTTTGTTCTACTTTGGATTATTTTGTGCAAATGTCTGTTTCTAAAAAAAAATTCAAACAACAAAGAGCTATCCTGAATGCACAGAAAATCATCAGAAGGAAGCCGAAACTCTCTCTCCCTGTATTTAGATAACACGTGGGCTCTCTACCTGGAGTGCTCTTCTGCTCTTCAATTGACAAAGTGCATTGAAAGGAAATCTCTGTCAACAATAAGGGACTCGCAATTTCCAGGGTATCTATACTGCTGGTAAAGAGCCACCTTTCAAGAGGATTATTCTTTTGGAAATAGGAGTAATATAGCGCTATAAACTATGCCATATGACTGTCTTTAACTCAGCCACAACCCCTATTTTCATCCTAATGGTGTGAAAAGAGCCTTCCTTTGTTCTTAACAGTCATACCATTTAACCTGTATTCATACCTGTGCTTAAAGTCTAAATGATACAATTATCACAGGTATTTTGGCAATGCTTAAATAGACCTGCCTCTTTCAAGTGAGTTAAACCATACTCTACTTTAAGATACATTTTCAAAGCAAACATGAATTTAATAATTAGTACCACTTACAGGATAGGAGAATTTTACTTAAGTCCGATTTCATAATTAACAAGGCATACCCAGGATGTATGAGCTTGCCCCTATTCAGAGGATACCCACAAAGCCTGCGAAGTGCTACCTATAATTCTGAAAACAGCATATAAGGGAGAATTAAGTGTTGCAGTGATTTAGGGCTGTCTGTCTGTCCAGAGATAAACAAACGCACTTGCACTGAAATTTATATTTTCAGACGTACAAAAATCTAGCCCAGGATGGATAGAGTAGTATTTCCTCTTTATAAGCTTGGGTTCTAACGAGTAATACCCAAGCTGTGTGTAAAATGTTGTCAAAGGGAAGTTCACTTAAATCCTTTTATGTCACAGGCTAAGATTTTTCAGGTATAACTACCTTTCAAAAATTAGTTCACTAAAAACACAACATCCTCAAGATTCCGAATCATAACTGTAATGGATGTCCTGAATTTTAAATGGTCTGAAATTGCAAATAGTGGATTTGTCAGAAGTATTCATTACCTCACCCAACTCTATAAGAATTAGGTAGCCAGTGCCTTTCATTGTCGCCTATTTTTCAGTGTCACAGGTTAAATTTCTGTGTATTAACTTCATCAAAATTCTTTGAATCATTTCCAAAATCTGCACAAAGGTCTTGATTGCACAAATTTACATTACTATCATTATTTAAAAATTTAATATATACAAGCACATCAGCAAATAACATTTTGATGTTGCAGAAGAATATTTAATTGGGAAAGCTGTCTGCCTCTTCACTTCCAAAAATCTTCTAAATATGTAGACTTTTAGATGTTTTAATTATATACACACACATTATGTGTGTGTATCCATGTTTTTATTAGCTGGATTTTAGCAAAATGCCAACATATCAACACAGAAATAGAATTCTACTATCTATTCCTAGTTTTTAAAGTTTTGGTTTGGTTTGGTTTTTTTTTTTTTGACAGAGAACATTTAAGTAGTTGAAAGTAATTCATAACTTGGTGGTAATCTAGGTTATATGTGATTACCTTTCCAAGAAATGTCAAAAGAGTTACAGTTATAAAGTGACGGGTGTTGAAGTGTGGTAGTGCACATTGTCTTTTATTTACTCGTTGTGGTGGGTTGACCATGGCTGAACGCCAGGTGCCCACCAAAGCTGCTCTATCACTCACCTCTTCAGCTGGATGGGGGAGAGAAAAAGTAACAAAAGGCTTGAGAGATCAGTCAGCAACTACTGTCACGGGCAAAACAGACTCGACTGGGGGAAATGTTTAATTTACTACCAATCAAATCAGAGTAGGGTACTGAGAAATAAAACCAAATCTTAAAAACACCTCACCCCCGTGCCTCTCTTCTTCCTGGGCTCAACTTCACCCCAATTTCTCTACCCAATTTCTCCATGGGGCCACAGGTCCTGCCAGGACCCTGCTCTAGCACAGGCTTCCCATAGGTTCACAGCCTCCTTTGGGCATCCACCTGCTCCAGCATGGGGTCCTCCACGGGCTGCAGGTGGATATCTGCTCCACCATTAACCTCCATGGGCTGCAGGGAACCTGCCTCACCATGGGATTCACCACGGGCTGCAGGGGAATCTCTGCTCTAGTGCCTGGAACACCTCCTCCTCCTCCTTCTTCACTGACCTTGGTGTCTGCAGGGTTGTTGCTCTCACATATTCTCACTCCTCTCTTTGGCTGCAGTTGCTGTGTTGCGCGGTAACTTTTTCCCCACCTTAAATATGTTTTCACAGCAGCACTATCACCATCGCTGATGGGCTCAGCCTTGGCCAGCAGTTGGTCCATCTTGGAGCTGGCTGGCATTGGCTTTAGCAGACGCAGAGGAAGCTTCTAGCAGCTTCTTGCAGAAGCCCCCCCTGTATCCCTCCTGCCACCAAAACCTTGTCACTCAAAGCCAATACACTCATTAACCATGGATTATTCATACTGTACAACTTGTGCCATGGTTTATTGTGTTCACAGTGAGGTAACACGAATCAGCTGAATAAAGAGCGCATAAACATAGATACTACAACTCCTCATTAATGCGCATTATTCACAAGCACTGCTAGTGAAAATGCGATGCTCAGTAATCATGTTTTCAAAGGGACTATCTCAACAGATGTTCAGCTGACACACTGTGTAACCCTGCACAGAAACCAGCATTTTAAAGGAGTTTTGTAATCAAAATCTTAATGTTGGAGCACTTGGATGTCAACTGCGAAGCCCATTCCTTCTAGGTGATAGCAGTACAGAGATTGCAATCACAAAGACCTGAAACCAAAAGAGGAGGGACTGGACAACTGGCTTACCTATATTTAAAAAGTACATGCCTACTTTCTTTGTGAAAATCCTTCAGCAGTTTTTTGGAGGATGTAGACAGGAAAATTGTTGACAATGGGTAACTCAATGAAGAAATGGAAGGGAGGCTTCTACCATGTCATATCTCCATAGCAATGCCCATAAGCAAGCTGCTTAGCAGTGCTCTACAAGCTTTACAGACTACTGCTCAAATGGCCGTGTTCCTTAGCTTTAGATAATAATGCAAGAAGCAATAATATCTAATTAAATGTCATAATAAATTGAGCTGAGCAGAAAACTTCATTTCATGGAGCGTCTAGAAATTTCTGAACTTGGTTTACTTACACTTTGATTTTTTTTTCCCCAAATTTTCTGAAACAAAAGGGTTATGGGCTTTCAAACTCTTGGTTTCTGACCTTTGAAAAAATTTCCGGAGGGAGAGCAGAGCAGAAACCACACAGGACCCACCAGAGTCTTGCATGGGTCCCATCATAAATTTACCATAATCCAAGCCCCAGAATGAAAGCTGCCACTTCTCTAAATGGCAAATTCTACAGAAAATATTTTTTCTGACTATGCTTTATAGTATTATGCACATAATTTTTGAGAGTTGAGATGTTGCTTATTATACTTTAGTCTAATAATGTTTGTTGGTATTATAAACACCTGATAAGCCATCTTCTGTGATACTTGTGGACATCACTACTGTAATTAAGCACTTATATCTGCCAAAGATGGGTAACAAGCTGGAACGGTAGCTGAACAAATTAGTGTTCTAGTGTGTTTATCCTGCTGCATTCAGATGACTGCAGGTTTTTTCGCCTGACAGCACCAGCTGGGTTGGGAATCATAACCATTGTTTATACTGCAACTTAGAATTTCTAAGCTTCAATATGCCTGATGAAACAATCACTCTTTCAGGAGGAGCAGAGAGGCTGCCTTCCCTTAGTGAGCTGACACAAACTCCTATGCTCTTGCAGCCCCCAGCTAATGCTGCCTTGGCATTTTGTCTTGAAGCTGTCTGGGATTAAGGAGTGTCATGTTAGGATAAGCACTGCCAGCATGAAGTCACAGTGAAATTGTCTCCTCTTCTTTATGAGTTGTTCTTATCTTATGAATCGATGCATTATAGTTAAATGGATCTTTTCTGATGAAACGTCTGGAAGTTTAACACTAGCAGGCCTGCTCTCCACAATGTATATTGCTATTTACAGCTGTGAAAAAGAGTGTAAAATGCTGAGATTTCTTGTTCAACCACCTCTGACTATGCGTGGTTTTATTCGCTGTAGAGAACTCAATGAAGAATGAGCCTTTCTTCTATGGGAATGTCAGATACCACTAACTACTGTGTATTCTTTACAAGTTTATCTATGTAGAGTCCTTTGAAGTTTTTGTTGTTGTTGTTGCTGTTTTTAAAAAAGAGTATGATTCTAAGGGAAAAAAAAGAAAGGATCCATTTGTGAACCCACTGATGCTAAGGAAGGCTGCCTGTGAAGCTGGCATCTGCTTCAGAACAAGGACCAACAAAGTGTAGGCCTGCATTTTTCATACTCCAAGATTAAAGGACAGCAACTACTGCCTCTTATATCACCAGCAGCAAAGCCTGGCCAGGGAGCGGAGGAAACTATTGTTATAAGGACTTTGTTTTCTCAGACAGCTGCCCCAGAAGATGCACTGAAGAGACAGCGCTGCTCTCTGCCTCACTGGAAACCCAATGTTTTTCTAGCGTGCCTTCCATCTCCCCCTTGGCACGGTAACTAAGGAGTCATAATTCAACAATAAACCTAGATGGTTGGCTTCATCAGGAAAATGTCCCCATGCTGTAAAAAGCAGTATTTAAAAGTCCAGGTAAATCTACTGAGCTTAATAAGGTCATGAGAACATAAAAACACACAGATAATATCAGAGTTAAGCCTTGAACTCAGAATGAGATAATAAATTTGAATTTTTGCATTGACATCTTAGACAGGCTCCTTTTACACTCTGTAGTATCTTATTTGCAAACAGACAAAAGAAGAAAATATTTATCAGTCCAGCTTTATAAGTTAGGTGGAGAAATTACAATTTGTTTCCTTTTGAAAATAATCTGTTTCTTTCAAATGAACAAATGTATAATCTGGATTTAAAATTTCAATATTCATGTACATTTTGGAGACAAAGTTCAAATAAATCAGGGGCATAATAACTAATTTTCTTGACTGACTAGACATTCAGGCTGCTGAGGCAAGAGACAGTCATTCGTACTATTGCTGTAGCCATCTGTTTCCCTGTGTCTCAGAGCAAGAAAGATGCCTGATTAATGCACTTCATGCAAAAGCATAGACTTTACAAGAAGTGACCTGTAATTATTTATGAATAATTGCCCAATGAAGAAATGAGTCCATCTATTAATGTGGAGAAAGTATTATTAACAACATGGTTGGATCAAAAGTGAAGTCTAGGTGCGTTTTTTCTAACCCTTAGGACTGCATATAATGTTTATGCCCCAGTGGGCTTAACATTACTTGTGAACCACTGTCCCTATCTCAGAAAGTCGTTTCCAGACTGCAATTATAGGCAGTGTTTTATAAATAGTGAACTTTCTTTTTTGTGGAAGAGGTGCTTTAAAACATTAACTTCCCAATGCAGACTGGTACACAGATCCATGCATGGAGCCCAGTACTGATGCAGAGAAGAGCAGTCAAAAGCATCCCTTTTCTTCCTGCCGCGTGAGCAGTGGCCATTGCCCATACTATCCTGCATTAAGCACAGCCTTGGAATTATTCCTATTTTGTTCTTTGAGTGAAGCAGTGTACCAATGGGCTTATGGAGAAGTAAGGAGACAGAATAGGATATATGTCTATTTATGCGAGGCTTCATCTTTTGAGTTGCAGAGCATTCTCACAGCAACAAGGATATTCAAGGAGGAGGAGAGCAAATGCAGGGTCAGTGTCCTGGTTGCGGCAGGGATGGGGTTAATTTCCCCAGGAGCCGGCAGGGGGCAGGTATTCCATCCCAGGTGAGCCATGCCCGGGCTATAAGAGGCGCTAGCCGGGGCGAGGAGAGCAGTTGCCACTTGGGGGTGGGCTGTGGCGGTGCGGGTCCGGTTGGTGCACATCGCGGCGGTACTGTAATCACGTTTTCATCTTTCCTTTTGGTGTTCTGTTAAATTGCATTCTTTTAACCCACGAGTTTTGCCCTGTCGATTTCTTTTTCCACAACTGTGGGAGTTGTGCGTGCGGCTGCGTGGTTCTTTGTTGCTGGCTGAGGCCAAACTAGGACAGTCAGCAAAAGAGGTGGGAGAAGGAAATAGGGTAAAAGAAAAGTAAAGGAAATTTGATGTTGTGTCCATACATTAATTTCAATGACTGTTAGAAACTTTCTCAAGCAAACCAATATCTGCAGTTACTGTGATAAACTATCACAGTATTTGGGGCATTACCCAATTAATTGCGCATGAGTCATTAATGTAGCTGATCAATGGTGGTACATTTTGCCTGTTCCTGAGACTGTTTATGTGTCGGGTTGGCTTACCTCAATTCTGTTGCCCTACGCCCCAGCCTGTCTAGCTCTGGTAGTTAAGAACTGCCCAACCTGTCCAACGATGATTGCCGAAGTGCATCAGCAGGAGTTGATGTGCAGACCAACCTGCAATATCACGAAACTGTCTTGAAGCCAAAATCGCCGTGCATCCTTACTGTTATGTGTTTAGAGATTCTACTTGAAGGAAAGAGTCAAGGTTACCCTCCAGGGGAGGTTGTTGTGGCCAGTAGGTACAAATGGAGCTACCGCACAGTCTATCATTTCTTGTGTGGTGACACCAGAGAGGGAAAGAAACATGGGACAATAACTTGTAAGGATGGAAAGTGAGTCCTTTTCTAGGAGAGCTTCAGCATGGCACAGACAGTGCCATGGAGATCCAAACTGGAATCATGGTAATATGAGGATGAAAGTTAATAGACTTTTTTACCATAATGCAAATACACTCAAGGTAACAAAGTAATCACCTCATTCCTTTTTTATCCTTCTTGCTCTACCAGCAATCTGCCATTAGGTGACAACAGGGCTTTTTCTAATTTCTAGGTTTAAAGAATAGCTCGTTTTCTTCACAACTTTGGCCAGCCTGCCAAAACTTCCAATTAATTCCAAATATAGCACTCTTGTGTAGCACGAAAACTCCTTATAGGGGCTTGAGTATATTAAGTTTCTGCACACAAGTCAAAGAGTCCACAGACAGCAATATCTTTCAAATGCAATCAAGCTGGGTGAGAATTGAATCAGAAAACTAGAATCCAGGTGGTCTATATCCTCCCATCTCGGACCCACTGAGCTATCATTTTCTCTACTAACTGTTCCTTGAAGTCAGAATTTTAGTGAAGTTTTGCAGTTGCTGACTAAAAATGCTACAAAGTGTAATGAATCTAAACCCAGCAGGGTAAGTAAGAGTTAAGTAGAACTCTATAAAAATAATATAAGCATACACAATCGAACAGATGACATTTGCCTGCCTGTTTTCAAAGGATACTCTAGAGTGTAAGTCTCTGTTGCATCCATTTGAACACTGGCATAAGATTCTTCACGCAAGATGAGATAAAAACACTTAGAGATTATTGGTTAGGATGAAAAATAAAGTCCCCGAACACCCTAAACTCTGGGGATAGCCCATCCAGGGAATTTCAATAGGGATCACAAGTAATACATTGTCATCTAGGCATTCCAAGGACTGTATTTCTTTACAGCATTTAATGCAACTTTCAACATTTTTTGCAATTTTTTGCAACTACAGCTTTTTTTTTTGCTCCTTCTCCTACAATTCATATCAGTAAATCATTGTTTTATCAAACAGACTGTAAAAGTGACAATTTTTCTTTTACTGTCAGATATAGAAAAAATTATATGCAAAATAATGCTTTTCCAATTCACTCATATTTTTTCCGCTGTATTATCTCAATTCTTCTGCTTTTATGCTTTATGAAAATTGCAAAAAGAAATCAACATATCCTGCAAGCTTTGCAGTGCTAACCTTTTATTGCACTGTGTTGCTTTAGTGAATTTCAGCAGGGAAACATTAAAGTCTTTCTATCAAGCAATGGTCCTTATGTTTAATTTCAAGTTGGTTACAAGGTCAGCAGAGTTGCAGAGGTGTTTCAAAACCATTCCCTGTAAAAACTGGAAAAGACTAGCTCTTCCACAACTAATGGCCCAGCTAAAATATTATCCAAAAATCATATAAAACTCAGAGGATTAATTTACTTTTAGATGTCATGGGCCCTGAAGGACTCATTTGCTAACTAGCTCATGGAAATAATTAATGCTAGAGGTCATGTGATCTTTACATTAAAATGTCAGGAAAATAATTTCCTGGGAATCTCATTAGCACAAAACAAAATAGTACACAATATAACCACCCACATTTTCCAGCCCAGACTTTCATTACATTTATTTATTTATTTATTTATTTATTTATTATTTAAATTGGATCGTTTGCGTATATTAAAAAATGTGAATTAATATTTAATTTTACAAGGTATTTTATTATCATACTTGCAGACTACTTAATAGAAAAACAAGTAGACAATTCAAACGGTTGCTAATCTGCTAAATCTTGCTGACCTGCTCAAAAGATGAGGAAGAAAACATGAGATGTTGCCTATAATATACAGAGGAAATATGACAATTTATTTCAGCCTCACAAGACTTTTGAAACTAATTCAATAGCTCATGCACTCTTTCTTTAAGGAGAGGCCGTAGGGAGGTGCAACCATGCCAGGCATTCAGGCGCTTTACTGTGTGCACTGTGCACTGCTATAAATGGCCATCTTTAAAGCTATAAAGTCAGGAACTCCAAAGTTAGGAAATACCAGAGTGAAATCTGTAGTGCCAGTTTTATCTGAACCCACTGTTTGGGCGTATTATGCTATACTCTTTAATTACATGAGCACATACTGGTTTTCCAACAGAATGCCTGCCTCAGGGCACAATATGGATGTGGCTCCCTTACTGAGCAGCTAGTCAATATTTTGTGTTATCCATGTTGTTTGAAGTGCTTTATTTACTGCATGCTACTCAAATCCAGCTCCGAAAACAGACAGTACTTTTCCCACAGATCTTTCTATGGTGCTCTTAAGCATAGTATTTGATTACTTCATAAATATTAATCATATTATTTTCACAATGTATCTGGAAAATGAGAGGATAGTATTTACAGATCACACATTTGAACTCAGAAGGAACCTTCTAATTTCTAAGTCACGTTGCTACAATCTGATGATCTAGGGGAGGCAAGATCTGCAGGAAGCGATGCTACTACCCCGGGACCAGACAGCTATTTACCAAGCGCACAGGTTCACCTCATGGGAGCCTATGATACTGTTTGGCTGTTTCTAGTTTCTGCTTGTTCCTTTTGAGTCAGCATTATGATACATCCTCCTTCCCTGTTTTTTACCCAGCTGTGTCCAATTCCTTCCTGCGGTCTAAGTTCCCATCTCCAGTTTAGCGTCCTTTTGGTCCTTGCTCTGGCCTAATCGCTCATCTTTAATTCCTGCTCCTGTCTCTTGCTTCAGTTCACGTATTATGAACTCTTGCCCTTGTTCTTTCCTCTGTGCCCAGACTTTTAACCATCTTCCTACTTTTGCCAGTTTTAGATGTCCTTCAAATTTAGTTTCTCAACCAATAATTTTTCACTCTGAAGGTCTGCACTCAGCCTCACCAGCAGCTCTGCTCCAGCTGCTACCACTGCTCCTACGATTGCAGCAGTTATGTAAATCAGATGTTTTCTCACATATGTAGATGCATCTAGTGAAACACACAATCAATGCTCACTGCTAAAAAACTGTTTCAGAGCTAGATCTAATGTAAGACTTAGGCAGTCAAGGAGAAAATACTCTAGCAACATCTTGCCCTCTTTCCCATCTCTCCATGAAGGCATAAACTATCAGAGTTTGAGTCTTCAGCAGTTCAGTTACAGTACAGACACAGTTTACCCAATAGGCATTAACTGCACCAAAACTATCTCATCAAAAGTATAACAGATATTTTACCCCGGCTAAAGGACCACTAGTGTGGTGGATATGTCTGTAGGGACCTGGCAAAGAATTCTGTATCCTAAGCAAGTGTCAAGGTCCCACCTTAAACAGGAAGGCCATTGAACTCATGGTGTAGCTGTTATCCCTTAAAGACTACAGTTTTCTATGACAAAGGGTGTCCAAAGTGAGAGCAAATCAAATCTATTCAGGAGGAAACTAGGCAGTGATTACATTACGAGAAAGATTAAGTGGTTCTGGAAAATATTAAAGAAATACCAGAACTGATTTCTAAATCCTCTCTCTTCATTACAGCTGAGAAATAAAACATAGTCATCTCAAGAAGTTTGTATTATGCAACTAAAATTTAAAAAATCTACAGAATTATTGCTTGAAAAACAAGTCCACTTCTATTCTGTGCACAGCAGTTTTTAAACCTGCAGAAGATTTATAAATTATGTTTGTCTCCTGGAACCACCCTTTTAAAAACAAAACAAAACAAAAAAATGCAGACCTGCTCCCGGAACTTCCCTTCACGCAAATAATCTTATTAAACATTGGAAACTCTCAAGTAACAAAAAACTCACATGATTGGGCATTGCCCTGTTGTGGAATCATTCTTTCTTTTCCTCCTTACTAAAATGAACATTTTGCTGGAGCCATATGTTAAAGTCTTTTTTCTTCTGTTTGTGCTGTCCCTTTTTCCTAGCATAGATGCTCCCACGCTTGGAGCACAGACTAACAATTCAAAACTCGAGTCTAACTTTTGGCATCAGTAGGGCTTCTGGTGCTATCTCACATTGTCAAGAAATAACAAAGGCATTAGTGCTAAGCATGTTTCAAAAGTGGTTGATCCAACAGGCTATTTACAGGTATGACAACACAAAGCAATTGGTCTCCCTGTGTATTTTTATCTACTAAGGTCTTGATGAAAGTTATGCCTGTACTACTGGAACTTTTCATTGTCCTAAAGTAGTTATTAACTGCAGAAGTTAAAACTGTCAACCTTTCTTAGGCAGCCACTGATTCAATTCAACAAATAAAGGTGCCTTTAACATAAGAAGAGACTCACAAATTACAATCGCAGTCTCATGGGTGCATAGATGTTATTATCAGTAAACACTCAGAATTTTTTTTTTATTATTTTTAACAAGAATAGCTCTGATAAGTTAAGCATTTGAGACATATAAAAAATGTTAGTATATCTCCAAGTGACTTCATTATGAGTATACATTTTTGTTATGAGAATGAACATCTTACCCTCCACCAATATGCGGACCTACACACAAATACCTTTATACAGAATTTACTGGGATTCAAGAAGACAACATTGGCTTGAGTACAACTTAGAAAAAAGTGCAAGTATTAAGGAAATACTTGTTCGTTGTGAGTTATTATGCTTGTTTTACATGGCATAACTCAATAATGAATCACTACAGAATCCTGATCACATCTATTTACCATATTCATACACACTCATCAAATTATATTTCAATTTGATCTAATTAAAATGTTTCACATTATTATGCTTTTTGAAAATGGTGTCACGATGAAAACTACCAATCAGTAATGTCAAATCTAGTCCCAAGATCAAAGTGCTATTTCCAAGTTTCTTTCTGAAATATTTTCTGTGGAGCTTCAGTAATTTTTTTTTTACTTTGATCCCCACAAAAAAAAAAAAATTTCAAACTCAAATGGGAAACTCAGTGTACTAACATTTTAAGGGTGTAATCCCCAGCAGCCTTCAGAGCAGAGCCTGTAATGTTAGAAGCATTAAGTATTAAATAAATACTGGTGTCATAAAAGGAATTGCATGCACAGGGAAAACAGCAGTTCCAGGTAATATCAAGAATTAAGGTAAGAAGATGGCAAGCTGCTGGATGACAATAATGCCTTGGCAACTTTGGAAATAACTTGGTACTTAAAATTTCTTGAGAATACACTACGAAAGCAAATCAGAGATTAAAGCTCTGTGGGTTTCTCACCCACAACTTCAGGCATTCCATGCGGTCAAAACAAAAACACATTCTTGGTATGGAAAATACTGTTTCTGCATCCAATCTTCATCAAATTGATGTGCAGTCTGATGGGCTGAGGCAGAGTTACAGGTAAAGACTGTGGGTAGCCAGTGTCTTCACAAAAGACCAAAATGGACTAATGAGTTGCTGCAGCACGTTTCCTTTGCAAAACTCACTATTTAAGTTGTGATGTTAAAACGAAACCTTCCCGCTCCCTTAGGAAAAGGTCATGATGATCAGCAAGGACAACTAAGCTAAGGAGATTCACAGTAGAAAGAGAAAATGTTAAAATAAGCTGGGAAGAGAAGCAGTTGTCATAATCATATCCAGCTGAGGGAAGTTGATTGTTAGAGCAGTGTAGTGAATCAAAAGCTTGTTAGTCCACGTATTAGAAAGAGAGGACTATGTATGTATTAGGAAGCCACAAGAAAATTAAACAAGAAATGAAGCATATTTTTTTATATTGGGAATAAATGGAACAATTTCTACAATAAGGCAGTACTCATTTCACCTCACAGTGTCTTTAATTGAAAAAAACAATAGCTCTCTCTAGGCAGAACTATCGCTTAGAGAGTTGATGTGAGATGGAAAGGGGATTTGACAGTTACCTGGTGAGGTTCTTACTAAGGAACAGGGAAAGCTGAATCGCCATAATAGCTCCTTACTGTCCTTTTAAAAAGTGTGATTTGACTGTGAAATCATCTAGAAAAAACCTTCACTGGGGGCTTGTTCTCAGTGCTGCCAGTCTTAAGAAGTAATAGTGACAGATCGTTGACAGTAATACTTAATAAACTCCTTGCTGTGGTCTTGCAGCCTGAGAAGTAGAAAGTGATATACAGAAACATCGGCAAGAAGAGGAAATTTTATTTTCTAGCCATTGTCATTTTAAAAGGATACTGCTTCTCACAGAGCTTGAGCCAGCCTCGACCTTCCAGTTGCGCTTATCCACCAAGAAGTAGGCTGCAAGGTCATAAAACAATATGCACGATTCCCTCTAGGAAGGTAGAGCCGTCCATGTTGAAATTAGACCATTCATTTCATAACACGCAGCTTTTGAAGTATAAGAGAAACTAACAGATTCAGACAGCACTGTTGGGTATTCCAGATTGCACTCCACCATCATTGCCTTTCTGCCTGTTTGTCCCCAAAGAAAGCGCGGCCGCAGCCACCGCATGTTACATAGCTCTCCTAAAGGCTCTCAGACATAAGCGAGCTTAATCAAGAGAAGTGTGAAATCACAGCAAAGCCAGTGCTTCCTGTTTTGCAGATGGTGAGCTGCCAGAAAAGATCAGCCCAGACTTTAACTGCAAGGCTGATGAGAAAGGCAGGCAAAATGGGAAGGTGCGTGTTATGGTGTGGGTAGACCACCACATAACAGTGAGGCTGTCGCACACGCGGGGCCGTATGAATCAACACACACTAAAAAAATGGCACCATCCATGTTTTTCCACACTCCAGAAACAGAGGAATAAAGTACTCCAGTTGTCTGCCCCTGTCACTGGCTGCTGAAGGCTCAGTTCACCGAGATAACCGCTAATGGCTGAAGTAACAAAAACAATCTGATTTGTTTCCTGCTTTATAGTGCTAGTCACAGCCCCACCGATATAAGGCAAATTCTTTGAGTCTGATCAAGATTCTCGTAAGATTATTATTTAAAACTTCAAAGCAACCTCCTTTTTGAACTTGCCCTAGAAAGATATGGAGTTAGTCAGATGCGTGTATACACATACATTCATACGCACATGCTTGTGTATATTTAATACTCATGTGCTAGACACATACATACATATCTTTATAAAGGAACATAGATTTTTTTTTCTTTAGGAATAGATTTTACCCTAAGGCAGGGAAATATCCTATGTTACTCTAAGAAAATGTCAAAGACACAATTGTGACTTGTAGACCTGTGTACTTCTGATCCTTGTTTCACTTTTCTACATGGGCTGGTAGTGACAAAGTTGTGCTTACACCTATACCTCCCTATACCTCCCTGTGCCAAGGAGGTATCCCTGAGTCTATGTTTCTTTCACACTGAAAGAATCAGAGAAATATGATACCAACTGCTTGTCATCGATACAGGCAGAAAAGAAGTCAATAATCACCAAAGTAGTTGAGTGAAGTATAAAATCCATACTTGACTGAAGAAGTGTCCAAAAATGCCTGAAGTATCATGACCTTGATGTTTGCCTTGTAAAAATTAACTTCACAACCAAAGTGCTAGGAAATCAAAGTTTTCATCGTCTAACAAAAGGATGCCGCCATGTGAAACAAAACATTTGTGTAAGCGGCTGCAGGCACTAGGCATCTAGCTGTTTCTATCGGTTTTCTATATGAGTTTATATTTCTATATGGGTTATATTATATAGGTTTTTGTATTTCTATAAAGCAGAAGGAAGTGTATCATGCACAGGTATTTGTAAACGTCACTAATTTAAGTGATTGTTTTTATATCCTAGCTTCAGAAGAAAATACACCCGAAAAATAAATAAATCACCTAGATTATGCAAATATTTTGTACCAGAACACATTACTTGAAAAACGGCAGAGGAAGTGAAATACTCAAAATCTGTGCAACATAAAGTAGATTATCTCCAAATAGAATAAATTTCATACATTTCCAAAAAGAATCTGTCGCTCTCTAAGAAGACAGACTGGAAGCTTGTAATACAGTACATCTTTAAGGATTTTGGCCTACTCATATTAGAGTTGGGAAATCTTAACCAACACCATTTTTTAAAAACATGATCCTCTGTTATAACTGTTGCTTTTTTCAGTGTATAAAAAGAGGATCAGTATTTCTGGAAAGGACTGTTGACTGAGAATTCAGCAACATACCCTTATAATCTTTAGACATGATTTTTTCTGTAAACAGTCTACCAATTCAACCTGAGTCCCAGTAACAGAATAATGTCTTGGACCAAGTACATTGAAAACTAATAGAAATATTAGAAGGCATCTTTTACTCTATTGCTTTTTAGGAACTTGAATACAGGGCAGGTCATCCTGATCTCAATGCTTAAAGAGGTACCTCAGAGTCAGTATTTCTTTTTTTTTTCATCATTCTTTCTGTGCTTTGAGGTACACCATAGGATCTCACTGTCATAGATTTATCATTGTCATAGATTGCAATATTTTTTATACCTGAATCTGAAGAGTGTCTCAAAGACTATTTAATATTTGAAAAGAATATTTCAAGATCCTTGGAACAAAAGTATGCCTGTAATATTTCAATAGAAAGCAGAATACTATCTCTGCAGCCCAAGATGTGGAATACATTTCAAACTTTGCATCGTATTAGAAAACACTTGTGATTCTGTGGGGGAAAATAAGGGTTTTCATGGCATAGCTGGAAGCTAGAGTCCATTTGGACTTTCCATTTGCAAGTTCTGACCACAATTCTGTCATAGCAGAAAAGTAAAGCTTAGAAAATAACTATTTGTACGTTTCCAGTTGTGTGTGCTACCCAAACTTAATTTTCTTTTTCTCCTGGAATGCATAGACGTCCTAATGGATAATTAGCTGGCCAGACCTCATTATGAAACAGTATATAATTCACTTTGTAAAATTCTTACACCTTAGCTCCGTTTCCTGCTTGTCAAAGAGGAGAGTGTTCTGCACTAGTATTTATGTCTCTCAGATATATTTTATGATTGTCTATTTAATTTAGCCCTTCTGTGACAACTAGCTAGCATGAACTTTTAACAAGGAATAAAAATAAAGTTTGAAAGCAAACTCTGGGAATTTGTCAATTGAAAAATCTGCTTTAAACTAGGAAAACAAAAGACAAATCTATTAGCTGTTTCTAAAACAGGTGGAAGTATAGAGTCGCCTTCACCTAAAAGTTTTAACTGTGTCCAGACACATCTAAAACAGGCACCTGCTTTTCTTCTTGCAACACTAATGCAAACAAAAAATTTGCAAGGACAGTAAGCCTCACTGAGTAAGACAATGTTATACTTTACACACTGTATGCTAAATCTTGAACAGAACCTGCTCCCCAACAGGAATGCAAACACCAATTGTCAAAACGTGTACACTTGTAGAGGTTCGTAGCCTTGATGCACTAAGCTTGGTGACTGCTGGCTAAAGCTTTTAGCAAGCAGGCAGAGCGTCCAGAGAAGAGGTCATGAAGTACAGAACGCAGATTTTCCTGCTACATTGCAGTTAACTCCTGGGTAAAAGAGGTTGAAGCTATTCAAAATAGTAATGGCAACTGGGAGATGTTCGTGACTGCAGTTGAAGTGCAGGCTGTAAAAACAGCCATTCAAAGTCATTCAGTACAAATTTGTCCATACTTTTCCCTAAATTTAGGAATAACCCTTTATTAGATGAAGTAGGAAAGGAATGATAGCATAAAAATGACAGCACTGAAAGGAAAAACTGTCAGTCAGTAGTCTACATTGATCAAAAGGACAGCTCAATCAGAGATTTAGCAGATGAGACTACGATTTTTTTTGTCCTCATTTTTTCTCCCTCAATTTTTTTCCACAGTGTATCATTGCAAATAGCTATTATTCATAATTAGCTTTTGATTACATTACTATAAAGGATAATTAAAATATCAGGATGCATCCCTTTATAAAGAGTTTTTCAAATCATGCTGTGATATTCTCAGGGTATCCAGAAATTTCTCTTTGGCTTCTCAGCATCAGTCAACGTTTTTTGATTTCCATAAATCTGACTGTGAAGAAATCATCTGCTTTTTGGAAAGAAAGCCAGATTTAACCTGAGCTACATATGTACCTGTCTGCAGAGTCTTACTCTGAAAGGCCTAAGGCTAAACCTACCATGAGTTACTTGCAGTGTGCGTTATTCTCGGAGATGTGGAAAATGTTGAGTTACCAAACAACATGCCTGCAAGCAGGTGAGCCCCCAGCCACCTCACACCCCTTGCACCTGATCAAGCATCCATGAGTCACCGCTGATATGGTGATAAAACAGTAACAACACAAAGTTTGACAAAGCTTGGTGTATGTAGTGCTAGAGAAAAACGTGGTGGAAAACCATCACTCCCACACCCATGCCATCCCTTCCCCTTCTTGCCCTGCCCTTTAACTTGGTATGTAGTCAACACAGGGGGCACTTTTTAAGAAACTCTGGTGCCCATTTCAGGACACCTTGCCGATGGGGTGGAGACCTGCAGGAGCTGAGCAGAGCAGGCAGAGCTGAGTGCTGGCATCAGGGTCCATCCCCAGCACCACAGATGGTGAACAAGGGCCAGGGTCCAGCCAGGCTGTCCAGGCAGCAGCAGCAGAAGAGAGGGCCAAAGACTGGACTAGAAACAAGACCTAAGGTCTACCCGGGTCTGGACACCAGCACTACTGCAATGTCGTTGGGCAAGGGACTGGCAGTCCCTGGCTGAGCTGGGCCATGGGGAGCTGGCAGGAGGTGCCAGGGGAAGTTGGTCAGGGCCATCAACCAGGTTCTAGACTGAGGAACCCTTGTTCCTGCTGCTCCCTGATTCTGTTCATAGAAGGCCTATGACCTAGCCCTGAATATGCCTGTTCTGGCTGTTCTCTTGGGTCATAGTTTTGCTCTAAAAACAGGAAGTAAATGCAGGAGCTATGAAAAGTAATAAAGCAAATGTTCTGACACAAGCACAGATTTTTCAGAAATACATGATATTGTCAACCAGCTCTAGTTTCAGCTAAGTATCACTGTGAAAAGAACATGTCTCCTGCATTAGAATTGGGTGCGCAGATTAAAGAAAAGTAAAAATAAAAATGATCCACTCACAGAGGATCTTGAAGCAAAGACAAACCTTACTGTCCCCTACCACAGCTGCAGCTTGCTTGACCTCCCTGAAAATCATACTTCAATAGGCAGTGCAACATTTTTAAGTAGACCTGACTAACTTGTTTTAAGTTCCTATAGACACAACTTAGAAGATGGGAGCTCCAGGAAAGGAAGCATAAATGTGGTGTGAAGCAGGTTTCTGAATTTCCTACATCCAGCCTGTTCAGGGACTGAAATGGCAACAAATGTGAGTGAAAGAGTGATGAAAACTGCACTTCTCCCTATCTGTAGAGCATAAGCTTAGAAATCGATGCCAGATCTGCAATAGCCCAGCCTGAAAGCAAGATCCTGTAGAAACACTGCTGGAGTGTCTCATGTCCCCTTTGCGTGTTCACAGTTTAAACGGTCCAGATTAGGGATGGGAATACAAAGATGACAAGATCTCTCCTCTGGCCCAATATGCATGAATCCATATTTCCAAGACTAAAATTGCATATCACAGAATCACAGAATTGTCAGGGTTGGAAGGGATCTCTGGAGATCATCTAGTCCAACCCCCCTGCCAGAGCCTTGCTCCCTTTTATCTCCATGCAGATCGTCATTAATATTTGCATCTGATAATAGTCCAAAGAATATGTATACAGAATCTATACCAGTGAACAGGAACTGGGCTGTAGGGGCATGCATCACTGGAAGATTACGGTATAACTATTTAAAAGAGGAAAATTGTTTTGGTTTAATTGAACTAGTTGCTATGCAAAACTGCTTTACTGAGAAATCAAGACTTCCTTATCACTGAACTATGTATTTTCCAGTTAACAATAAATAAGGCTTAGCTCACACAAGTGTTAGGAGGAGTTATTTGTATATATCAAGAGGAAAACAGACTTCATAGGATGGATTTACATACTTTATTTAGCATTAGCATACATTAGGACCACTGAGAATGACTATGCATACAATGTATACAATGAATTAGCCTGAGAACAAACTTTTATTCTCACAGAACTTAAGAATCAGCCCATTAAATTACTGGCACTGATGTTATTTAAGATATTACGTATTTGCAATCATTATGAAAACAACCAGTACAATGGTACAGTGATACAAGTGTGAGAGATGGCATTTAAAGGTAAAATAAATACAATAAAAGGCACCACTTATGATTCAGGAAATAATTGTTCTCCAGTGCTCTTGCATTCAGCAACTTCCACGTCACTGGAAACTCAGATGAACTCAGGGCAGATATTGTTATATATATACCCTGCCTCACACATACACCTATGATTTGGCTAGATGGCTCTTCAGTCCAATTCAGAGAGTTATTCAGATTAATTTGCTCTTTCTTTGAGCATCACCAGCATGTATGAGTACAAGTACCTAGTCTATAGATTAACTTTAAATCTAATATTCCTGGTGCCATTTAGCCATCTCCAACTGACCACTTACACCACTGTAAGCCCACTGATGGTAATGGATTTATATTTGAAAAGAACTGGAAGAGAACGAGAGACCAAAAGGACGCTATTGGAAGAATATTTTTTTTTCATCATAGCATGTCTCCTCTGAGTGCTTATATGATCATTTCACTTCTCTCCAAACACACTTAGTAATAAATAGCTCACAGCATCATAGAGATGTGCTGGGTAAATGCTGCAAGTTATGAGGCAAATTTACTGCCTCATAAACTCACAGCCAAGTAAAGCTGTCATTTGCAAGAACAATTAAGTCATCATTCTGTTCCATAGAGGGTATAGAGTATTCCTGAAACCTGTAAATTCACAGAAAAGGGAAGCTGGTCATATGTTCAGAAAGAATACTAACATTTTATTAATATTGAATTCACTTGCAAGCTTCAAGCCCGCATATATTTTCTTTGTTTCCCTGGATTTGTAATCCAGCCACTATTCCCTACCATGTATACTGTTAAAAGGCAGGAGAAATACAAGAGTATCCTGTGATGGTGGTTTTTTTGTTGTCTGGGCCTAAAATATACTCTTGAAGTCATACGAGTGAGATGTTGCCGAAAAAAGAAAAGGATCAAAGAATAAGATTGTTATCTCTGAGCCACATAAAAATCTGACATCTGGGGCTACCATAAAAATTGCTAGCATGGCCTGAAGCTTGTCCAAATGGACACAGGATCATATTATAAAATGGTCCTGTTGCATAACATGTGTTCTCTCCTTGCTCATGTAAACCCACAATAGGTTCTTTACAGGTTGGCTTTTTAATCTTCAGGGAGCCACAAAAGAAAACAAGGTGTGCTTCCTGAAACCCTATAATAATTCACGGATTTTTGTGAATAATGTAGGTGCAAAGGATATGGAAGTGTCACCTCCTGATTATGTAGTTCCCAGGGAATTAAACACCCACAAACAGTATGTATACACTGCATCATTGCAGCACAAGTCATCATTTCCCTGAGAATCCGAATCCTATATTACATTCCCATTTGACTGCAAGAAATAAGTATGTATATCTCTTACACAAAAAACTATAGGTACGTGCATTGTAGCTATCTTGCTGTATGTTAGGCGAAAGGACAGCCTTTGGGAAAGATTAAAGAATGAGGCTGAATCGGGCCAATAAATAGGCAAAAGACTGGTTGTAATTTAAGCAATGCTGGCTCTGTCATTTTAGCTTGGAACAAGAAGACAGGCACAAACTCCCTCATTTGTCCTCACCGTCACAAAGCTGACCCACATTTCATGTTTAATTAGAAGTGACCTAACTGGACTTCCAGGTAAGGGAAGTCAGACTAAAGCTGCCGAAACGGCTTGTATCTGAGTGCTCTGCTTTTCAATGGCATAAATGCAACTTTTTTGGAGCCACTCGGTTTGCAAACCTGAGTCCGAACTCAAGCACGGCTCCTAAGGGCAGTGTGTGGATAAAGCCCTCATTCCTTCCCTTTGGTGCCACTGCAGAGTTGCATGAGGATGGCATGAAATTACATGATGTTTGCAGCTTCTGGAAGGCAGTCTACACACTCCGGATCCCGGCTGGTGCTGCCAGCTTTGCCAGTCCTGGGAACCCAACCAGAGGTAGCAACGTCGGAAAATTTCAGAGAGGAAAAAGCTGGTGTAGCTAAGCCTCTCGAGACCATAGCTTCTGTCTGAGGAAAAGTATTATACACCCCAAAACATACATAGCACAAATGTAAAACTAATGTGGAAAATTCCTATCTAAAATCCTATAGAAAGCGACACAAGATTCATGTTATGAACCAGATACCAGAATACACAGCATGTCTTAAACTCTCATTACCATCAGGGGAGCCATATAAATGTACTAAAAGCCAGAATAGGTCCCTTTAAATTATTAATTGTAGTTGCCTAATAATAACTCAGTGAATAAGAAGAAAAATGGTAAAAATGTACTATTAAAAAAATATTAAAACAATAAACCATGTCAAGCTCGCTGTACTTCACCAAGCACTTTTTCTGTATAATTTATTTTTTTGTACAAGTATCTTTAAGTAAAATTACACTTTTTGCCCAATTTAGTATTTATGATATTAATTTCCAGAAAGTTTATATGTTTTGCTGAATGCTTATTTCTGAGCACCACATTGATCCTCAATGTGGAAGTAAAGAGGTCCCAGATGTTAGCGGTACCCATTGTTGACATTTCTGTGTTTTAAAGCAAAAAGCTCATAGATCTGTAAATGAGCCGGACCACTGAAAACTCTTGTTACACAGGGGACAAACTGTGGTAGCAATGGGGTGCTGTAGCTTTTTTAATCCCAGTGGAAACAGAAGATGCAGATCGTGACGGTATCTTGACTGGCTGTGGCTTAAAAGGTTGTGAGCAACTGTACAGTAATTAATGACTTAACCTGAACTCCAGGTATGAAGCAAATTCCTCAGAGAAAGACATGCAAACCCTGATATTTGTTCATCTGCTTGAAAACACCATTTTTTCAATGCACTGTTATAAGGCCGTAACTCTCAGGTCTGTTATAAAATATAAGTATTTCGGGGCTTTTTCTGATCATACTAAAAGATTCTCTATGAAACATAGTTATAATGTTGTTACAAACATCACAAATCCAGATAGAGAAATTGGCTTTAAGCATAACATACAAAATATGGTATTGTGACCCACAGCAGTAAAGATGACTAGCTACCTTTTAAAATATTTTTTGAGAATTCCACTTCTGTGCGGCTCACTAAATTCCTACTAATTATCATGCAGTTGAAAAGTGAACAAATTGTTAATGTTATTACATTCTGGGCCTTGCTCTGAAAGAAATGACACCATATATCTAGTTTTGCAATTAGAATTCCTCTAACTGGAAAGGAAATCCTTTAAACTTATCTAGCAAATAGTCTCCACCACCAAGATATTTTCTCTTCAAACACAGAGATTTTCTTTTTTACATTCCTTCTCTCATTAAACTTTACTTTTTAATTTTTCATGGTTACTCTAAATGCTGTATTCAAATAAGGCAAGTCCCTTTCTTAGATGTCTGTCCTTAGTGTTTTGTAAATTTCAAACTCGATTGAAAGCAAAGAACTCTTAAAAAGCAATTTCTTAGGGGGTGCAACTGTTTGTCTTCAGCTAAAGCAAAAAACCAACATACTTGATTTGCCTTGTGTTCGTCAGCGAACTTTTCACCAATGAATAAATGTATGATAAGGTATATTAATTGCGGAAAATAACGCTTCAACAAAGAGATATCCAGATGGTAATATGGCATTTTGAATATTCCTAATGGAATTATATGATGTCTTTACCATTAATGCGAGAGTATTCTATCCCTTTGTTTCTGCAAAAAACACTTTTCCCCCTTCATAATATTAATAACAATAAAGCATGTCTGTAAGTGAGTCCAGTAATTGATAATTAGTAACTAGGTGAAAGGAAATTTCATTACGTTTTGGCTGGACCCAGCATTTGTTATCAAATGAAACATTGTAGGAACAATGCAATTAAAAAAAAATCATAGTTCTTCATATGTTCAATATAATACACTCTGATTCAAATATAATAACTACCCATGATAGCACAGCTGCTCTGTAGAGATGGTATGCTGGGTTAATTGCATAGTTCGAGCAACGGAAAAACAACAGCTCTGAGGCTTGGAGTGTATCTTCTACATAGGAGAAAAACACTCAAGCAATAAATACATTTATCCAATCCTTTATCTACCTGTTAGACTGAGCAGGAATTCAGTTCCTTGTCCCTGACTGCCAAAGGCTTCCCCAGTAGTGACCCCTTAGTGTGCACAGTGGACGGTCCAGGTCTTCCAAGGTGTGCCAACTCCAGCAGAGTCCCTGAAGGCACCACCTTCAGTGGAGCCACCACAGATAGACCAGTGCTGTGGCTTCCTGCTGTGCTATGACGGGTGCTACCAAGCCTTCTCATCACACTTACCGCTCTGGGGCAAAAAATGGGTGTTTTCAAGGAAGAAGTGCTTCAACAAGTATGTATAAGAAATGCATTCTAACAAGGTTGGTTTCCCATGAAAAGAAATTCCACAGAAATCAAAGAAATTCCTATGGACAGCCAAGAGACAGCTGTCAGCAAGGATGACGGAAAGATATAAGGAATATGGGAGGAAGAATGTCATGAAAGGAGGACGATGGTATCTTGAAATCTAAGAAAAACAAAACCAAATCAGTGTCCAGATGAGATCCAAAAAAACTGGCCTCAGCAGAGATCTTTTTCATTTCCATAAACTGGGATAGAACTGAGATAGAGCTGGGAACTACTAATTCATTGCAAGATAAAAGTTTTTGAAGTTTTAAAATATAAATTTCACATTTTAAACCCAGGCAGATAAAAAAGCTTTTGTAGTTTTCATATTCATAGCTTTCAATGGTATAATTTTCAAGTTATATGTACCTTATAGTTAGATTTAGATCACAGGCTTCTTCCCTTGCAGGAGAAAATTTCTCTTTAGTATCTTTTTTTTTTTTCCTTATAACTGTGTTGCTCAGCCTTTTCAGCTATGCTGGCTAAACTCATTAACACAATTAAAGAAAGATGATTAAAAGTACAAAAGTAAAAGTAGATTGCAATTTTTTATCATCCTAATTAAAACAACAAGTTTGATATAGTATTTTTAATTTATTTAAAGTGTACCTTCAACTGATCAGTTTTACTGTTCTTGGTGTGGGGTGCATGTATGTGATAATATATTATATGTATAATATACAGAATGCATCATTTTATAGTTGTTATATTTTATAGTTACTTTACTTGTATATATAAATCAGAGTAAAATCCTTCCACAAATTACTATGATGAAGCTAGCAAGACTTGTATTAGCCCCATAATACCTGTCGGGAATGTATATTATTAATATTGTCAGTACTGGCATTTTATTTCTTAGACTTTTGTTTTTTCCTTTATTAAATTTATTGGTTATGTGGGTATTGTACAGCTCTAGGAAGTTATCTATCTCATGCAACTTAATGATTCCAACAACAAATATAGATAAAGATATATGACAGATCTTCATGGCTGAGTGAATGAGCCACGAGTAATACAAATCAAAATCAAGATTTTGTTTACATTCAAGACAATCACAGTATTGGAGAAAAAAGGACATAAACTACTTAGATGATATATTTTCCTTGTCGAAAAGAAAACCAGTAAATTCCTCAAGCATTTGGAGAACACAGAACTACTCTGGATGGGTTGCTACTCTTTAACCAAGCTACGGCATAAATCTTTGGGGGGAAAAAAAAGTTTAATGATTTTTTTTAAGGTTGTCACCAGACCAAAGGATGATTTGGATGCTGAAATGTTTGGGTAGAATATTGGGTCACAATTTCTCTTAAATCACAAAAACAGTGTGAGTAACTAGTGCAAAGCCTCAAACACACACCCACAGCTGAAGACGACTGAAGGCTCTAAGGCTGGACAGTCCTAGAAAATCTAGCAAAGGCATAGACCATTAAGTGACCCTTAGGCCACCTGTCCTCTTCAAGAAGGTTCAGAATTCATCAGTCTGCAACCCAGAATCACATCCCTATGAGTTGACACTCGCTCACAGTTGCACTGTGCCCTACACATCTTCCCAGCAGGTGCCACATCTATGACACCCCTCCAACGTACCTGTGGCCCACTGAAATTTCTAACTTGGATTTTACCAGCCCAGCATCCAATCTCTCTCTGTTATACAACCCCCAGCTGTGCTCACGTGAATGACCTTAATTCACTCTCAAGCGCGTGAAGGTGCATCAGAAGCCACACAACCATAAGTTAACATGTTGAATTCAATTAACGCATCTTCTAGGAACATTACAACAAACAAGATGAGAAACCCAGCACACCACACATGGACAAGTGGATGTAGGAAGTTTCTTGACTGTACTTTGTGCATCTGAAAGGGAAGGAGTTGGCTGTTTCACAGGCAGTGAACTGAGCTGCCTGTAATCGTACTCCCTATCTGCCTTTCCCCTATTTCTCTTCTTTCTAGAGTTGGGGCCAGATAGTCAATGAATTAAACTGCAAAACACACTGCTCCCTGACCCCGAGGTTAGAACTATCATAAGCACTGACTGGAAATGGCTGCAAATAGTACTTGTCATGCCCTCACTTTCCATTGGAAATCGAGTAATGCAGTGAGTGGAAGCCCTTGCAAAGGTCACGGATTTACACCGGCTGAATCAATTTCCTACAACAGCGTTGCAGAAACTGTGGGGGAGTTTTTTTCCTAAGACTTTGTTGCTTTTAACATATTTTGTACATTTGTTGTCTTCTTTTTTTTTAAAAAAAAAAAAAAAAAGAAAGAAAAAGAAACAACATGAAGGGTGCTAGGCAGCAGTTTGTGTGGCTGGAAAGCTGTAAATCCAGCACCCCTTGCTGGGGCTTCTGCTGCCCAACATACAAAATCCAATGTCAGCTCAAACCCCCATTGAAAGCAGAAGTAACTGTTTCAGTTCTAAAAGAACAGAGACTGAGCTCACAATGGTAAATGTAATGCAATTTCTAGGGGAAATAGAGACTCCCAAGCAAGTGAGCATCCTCACTGAATATCAAAAGGCTATTAATTCGTGTCCAGGCTACCACAACATTTCAAAATATGCAAATGGGTAGCCCCTTCAGCTGGGGAGGGCAACTTTGTTCTCTTTGCAAACGTCTTCACATTCCACTGAAATTCGCAGGAGAGCCAAGAGCTTGATTCACGTGGGTTCCCGTTAGCTTTAATCTGCCTCTGGCTTGTACTGTTCAAATATTTGGATGAATAAGATTCATAACTTGAATCCACTATCAATTAAATTAAAACATAGATATAGATACAGGAAAGTAAGAGGGAAGCACAGAGAGGATAACAATATATATGTAAGTATTACCACCATGACAAAACCAAATAATATACTTGTTAGTGTTAACAGAAATTACTTTTCTCTCAGAAATTCAGCCTTTCTATATATACAGTAGCATAATGTGTTTTCTATGGTAGGGTTTGAACTAATCATCACATTTTTAGGGTATCAGGATGAAATGATTGCTGGGAAGAGTAATCATCAAGGTAAAGGTAAAAATATCATAAATTGAAAGCAAAATTTGTATATGTTTCAACAGAAATTACCTGTGTCAACAGTGTTTTTCGAAAACTCGTGGAAAACACATCCTGTTACCATTTTAGATGCAGATTGCAGGGACTAACTGAAAACCATTCCATGAGAAAGACTTCAGTGCTTTTTTTCAAAAGCTTTTGTTGCTTTTTTTTCCCTTTCCTCTTGTCCATCATTCTTCTCCAACCAAAAAGCTCCACTGAAAGGACCTTTCCTATTAAGGATCGCACTTAAGAACACATTTAACTTCCACTGAAGTTAATGGGATTTAAACGGGTGTTAAAGTGCTTTTCTGAACTACAGCCAAAATTTGAAAGCAAAGCTGTGAAGTTGCTGTTTTTCAGTAACTGTATGTGTTCAGGCCTCAATTTCACAGTCATATTATATTAATTTCCTCAGGAAAGCTGAATTTCAGTATTCCTCTGGCGACTAAGTACCTGGATGGGCAGGATTTCTGAGTAGGTTTTTAAAGATATTTGGGAACTTAAGAATACAAACCAGCAGCCAGAGATGTTTCCACTGACTGTGAGATAAGAGCTGAGGTACTTACCTGCATCTTTAAGTGCCCAAATACTTTTGACAATCTGCCTAGGGGTATCTTTGGTCTTAGGCCAAAACCTTTAAATTCTGATATAATCAAAAAGAAGCAATGAAAGTTTTGTCCCCAAAACTGCATAAGAATCTTTGCTTTTTGGGAGGGATTGTGGCTTTCTCAGCTGTTTCTTCACTATCTTCTCACCACAGTTTTGCTTACAATGTCTCTCCACCTTCCTGGGAGGGTCTTTTGATGGGAGGCACAGGTAGACTTTCCCCAGGTTACTTGTTGAAGGGATTCCTGTAATGCACTAAGGTGTCTCACAGTTCTTCTCTTACTGATGATCTTACTCTAACTTACATGCGGCCTGGCAGCTGGGGTAAGGGAGAGGGTCAGAATCCCAAAATTTTGGCTCAGACACTCCTCCCGTCATGTAGTTTGTCTTGAGCCTCTGTAACCTTTCTGCAAAATAGGTTATATATTGGTCAAATCCATGGAAGGATTAAATCCACATACTTTAGGAGTGCTCAGATATTATGCCAATGGGCATAGGTGGAAACATTTAATGTTGCATACCATCCAACGAAAGTAACATGACTACATACACTTTTCCTTACTGTATTGTTTCTTGACCCTATCAGATTCCATGATCCCCTGTTCTTTACATTCATCTGTCACAGAGCAGTACCGCAGTAATTTTCATAGAAGTCAGTGAAAATTTGTTTTATTAAAATTCCTAGTAAATACTTTTATCATCGGATCATTATCATTATATTATCACTATATTTGTAGCAGTATTTGGCTCCCTAATAACTTCTAGAGCAAGGCTGGAAAGCTTCAGGAAGGAAACAGCCATACTTAAAAGATATAAGAAAAGCGCCTCAAAAAATAATTTCATTTTAGGATGGGCTACATCTGTTTCTATGAAGACTCCAATAATGTCTTCCCTAACTGTGTTAGTTGCCCAAGCTGATTTTAAAATCAATGGTGATCTAGTCAATACAATTAATGAAGTCCTTGGTATAATGCATCTCATCCTGAAGCACATCTAAAATAGGGTACATCCTATTTTAGGATCCAACACCACGTTGTCCATGGAGATCACTTTGGTTCAAGTACACACATTTATCTTTAGAAGGACTAGTATCCCCAAATTTTATTTTACCTTTGAAGGCTGCTGCTTCTATTTTAGAGCTGAACATACACTATTTTTTTCTTGGAAGATAGTATATTTTTTCTAACACTTTTAGTTTGTTTAATGAAAGGTATTGCCTCAACCTCCAAACCCTCCTCTGCATACGCTTTTGACTGTCATGCTTACAGCAATGCTACTAATATTTCTCTTTCAATTGTTTATAAAGGGACTTTAAGGTGATTAAGTTAGCTAAAACATTATGGATGTTCAAAGATAAATGAGATGAACCTCTTTTTTGGTCTCCCTACAAAATTCCCTGAATCTGAAGGAGAAAATATCATATGAAGTTGAGTACTGTGTGCAGGTGCCATGATCCTGCCCCTTCACAGAGGCCTTCCCAGCTTCTTGCATCCTTCTGTGGCTGGATGGTGTCCTCCAATGCCCATCTGTCCCACCCTGAGTTTTGTTTCACTTTAAAAAAAGGCACTTAAAAAAAAGACTGCAAAGTAGCCTTCTTATTTTCCGCCGTCATACAGTCGGGATATTCTGTGTTTGATTCTCAGCCATCCACTGTCAACCAAAACAGTTCAAGGGAGAAGTTTCAGCAAAACATAAGTATTTCAAAGAATGATTTTTAAAAGAATTCTACTGGAAAATTGATTATGGAATACAGCAAATGAAAGAAAATCTTGTAACCAAGATCTCATGAGAGAAATATATTTAGCCGAGTTTCATAAACAATAGGGAAAAAAAGCATTAATGAAATTTTCATAAGTTTTAAAGTGTTCAGAAGCACTAGTGGATGGAAAGACTACTAGCCAAGACTAAATATTGCTCACGCTTTAGATGTGTAGTCACGAAGAAACAGGAGCCTTTTGTATGCACCTCAGCATGAGTATCAGTTCAAAGTCAGAGGGATATTGCAGGGCAAAGCTCTTATTTTTCTATGTAATTATTAAAATAAATCTATTTGTATGGCAACTGGAAGTATTTAATTTGTCATCCTGTCTTTGTCAGGTGAAATCTAACTTTTAGCCTGGTATCCTGGAGTTACCAAAAGCAGACCGATCTTCCTCTGCGGTTTGTTCCAGCGAACGAGGAATTCCAAGCAAAGGGTGGCCGGCAACGTGGGGTGAGACCCAGTACAAAGACCGCGCTGACAGTGTGAGAAGCTGTACATGCAGACAGCATGCGGGCTACTGAGGGATGTGCGTTACAAGTCATCTGCAGAACAAGCACCATAATACAGTTTTTGGTACACTCTGTGTCTCAGACTACAGTTACTATTTTATGTATGGCAGTTTTCTTCCCTCCCCACACCATTCCATATTTGCAGTCCTTGCATTGGTTCAATGACAGAGATTTTGCAAGAATTTCAGCTGTTTAGCTGAACATTTCAGTAACAGTATTCTATTCTATTTCTGTTGGGGTTCTACCCAGATTTACCCACTTCCCTGCACTGCCTGTGGCCATGATCTGCTTTCTGTCACTTGAGGACTTATCCAAATAACTTATTCATTTTTATTGCATTTACTTTTTACTCATGTCGCACTTGTAAATTTTTCCAAACTTCAGAAAAGATTGGGGAAACCAGGACTGCAGAACTAGCCCACAACAGTATCTTTCACTTTTCTGATAGGAACTAATAGTTTACTTCGATTACTTCTATTTCTATTACTTCTTATATTCTATTTTTTATTCTTTTCACCTGAAGGTATATTGAACGTTGGTCCCCAACAGAAACTTATTAGTATGAAATGAGCTATGATGTAGCAAACAAAAAGGGACTCTCATTGCATTCAATTGAAGGTTTTCTGTGTCTGTTTGCATAGTAGAAGGATTAAAAAACTGACACAGAAGTTGTTTCAAGATCTAGCTCTATTTTTATTTGGCTAAATGGAACATATGATGATAAATAGAGAAAAAAAATATTTTAAAGCATACTATTTATGTATGCATACTTATATCTAGTTAGATATGTACAATACAATATAATATGTATAATATATACATTAAGCCAGAAGTATTTTTTATTGACAACAATGGGATGTACAAAGGTTTTACATGTGGCAGAAAATGCAGCAACCTTTTTTTTTTTTAAGAATTAAGTATAAGTATTGTGATATCACACGCCATTTTAAATTCCCTTTTACCCCCCAAAAATACCTTTTTCCTTTTCCCATATTATCAGCAGTGCTCAAAATAGCACAGACATTTTGCATGAACATTTGAAGATACTTTTATTTCTCAGAAAAGTATTAATATGAAACCCTTTGCATTGTATTTGAAGAATTTTTCGCTTTACAAAACACCATGAACATATAGAGGATTTCTTTGAGACTGCTACACTCTTAGCAGCAGTATTGCTTTGGATATTTCTCTCAAAGACACTAAACAAATTTCTATTCTTTGTCTAAAAGATGTAATTCATTGCATGTGGCATCTTGTCATGGAGAGGATGCAGCACATCGCATATTTGATATCTAAAATGGCAGCTTAGCATTGGGGTAAACGGGGGCCTGAAAGCAATAACTTATTTCTAAAGATATTTGTAAAATGCTGCAACGACTAATTATAAAGTTTAAAAGTAGATATGAGAAAGGAATAGAAATTAGTGACCTTGAACTCTGGTGTATCTTTTGACATTTATTTTCCTTACGCACCATTACTAAAAGGGGTATTTTTTATTTCATTGTAAAATGAATCAGTCACAGATCTGGTTCACTAAGGCAAATTCTGTATTAACGCAGACACCCTGTCTGAAAGTACTTAACATCTGCAGTGTCTTACTTAGATCATAACAGATAAGAAGACAACATTATTATACCAGATTGACATATGACTGTCTCAGCACCCTACTGTCAAGTTTCTTTAAACCATTAGAGGAGATGAGCATTTCAGATCTTTGACTGGAGTATTTGGAGAGCGATACAGGCGACCAGTATCTCGGCTGGTCATCCACCTGAATGAAGCTCCCAGTAAAGCGATACCTGGAGTAAGTTAGATTATCGACTGCCGAGACACCCTGCTAATCAAGTCTCTTTCCTCTGCTGTGTTATTTTCCACCGGTGAAGCTCCCACACAATCTCACATATGCTAATAAATTCATCAGTCTTGATTGGAAGAGAGTTCACGTGCTACTAGCTCTTTCTGAAGAGTGCAGCTCGTCTTCTTGCGTTCGTGTGGGCATAAACCAAGCCTGCTCTTGCTATTCTGATAAATATTTATATAGCAACGTAAATTTACAGGGAACATGACAAACAGATCAGACACGTTCTTTGCCACAAAAAGCTTAAAACAATATATATGTGTTCCCATTGGAAAAATAATTATTAAACAATTGCAAGAAACTACAATATGCAAACAGCTTATTTTTTAATGACAAATTCGTTATGAAAAGAATCATAAACTTACAAAAGAACTGGTGTGATACTTGGTTGGGGATACATAACTGCTGCTTAGACCCTGTAGGCTGCCAGGCTATAGATCAAGCTACTCATCTAAATGGAAATAGCATCCTTCTTTCACCAAAGGTGACAGCTCAGTCAGCCTGACTGGAGTCAGCATTCCTCATAGCTCTGAAGAGACCTAGATTTTCAACTAGTAAGAAAATATCAGTAATCACAAAACTTTAAAGAAATACTCTGTTACAAAGCAGGCATATATTCCCTTTTTCTTCTTTGTTTTGTTTTTCTTTTTTTTTCTCTGACTGAAGATGCTTACAGAAACACTGAGCATCTTAAAAACGTTAACATTTGTTGCAGAAAATAATGTCAGCCTATTCAGAAACACTCTTTGGTAGTGAAACTCTGAAACTGAGGGTAGCGAGAGAGTTAATAATATGTTTTGCTGAGTGAGAAAGACCAAGACATTTGTACAATTAAGAATGTGCTCTGAAGTATTAACATAGTTTTCGAAGGAGTTCTTGTTGCTCAAGAAAACTGGACAGGTTCTTGGTTTCCTTCCTACCCTCCAGGAACTCATCATATTGAAAGTTACTTATCTGAATTATTCAGGTGTCTGCCTTTAAAATGAGTCAACAGGAGAAGTGAAAGGTAAAAACACAGACTTCCTTTACAATAAGTTGCACTTTTTCCTATCACCTTTTTTGTCTTTTTTTTCATCCCTTCTCAAAATATTAAAGTAAATATAGTTCCAAGCAAAATTCATATTTGTTGAAATGAATGGAGGCAACAAACTATCATGCTTTCCGATACCTAGTACGCTAGTTTCAAATACTCTGTTACTCTTAGAAATATTACACTTTCTTGAACAGCAAACATACAGTAATACACTTCTTATTCTTCTATGTGCCCCAACTCCATTGCCCATCTAAACGAAACTAGGATTGAACTAGGAAGTGAGTCAGGACTAATGTTTGCAACATGAAGAGATGAGGAATAAACACAACCTGATCTCTTCCCAACCCCCACCATATAGCTACTGATAAATGTATGCATGAATATGCAGGAAAAGAGTGTCCTGCTGTTATCAGCCACCAAAGCTGATTTACCCCACATGCAAAGGCAGACCCAGGGAATTAATTATGAATATAAAAAATGCAGTCGTTACCTTTGATCTCCCTTGGGAAACTCTCATTTCTCAATGTCTCCAGTAATTGCAGAAAATAGATTTTCTTTTTCCCCGCATAAACAATTTGTGTTCTCATCCTCATTGCCATGAATTGAACAACAACAACAAAAAATGATTCTCTGAAAATGCTCTGGTGAGGTTCTGCATCAAGACCAGGAAGGTTGTTATGCCACAACCAGTTAGTGGGCTTCTGGAAAAGGCTTACTTTCTAAAGAGCAATCTGATGCCCAGTGCTGGTGACAGCCAGGGTAGTGCCTTTATTAGTCTGGGACTGACTAAGGACTTAGATTGCTCCTTAAATTTCCTTAGAAGAAACTTAGAAGGTTATATCCTTTTTTCTTTGATAATTTTTGTACATGTTCCTAAAAGATTTAGGGCCCATTTTTCTCCGCAGAACTCCAGATTTCCCTGAATTTGTTGTCTCCAGTGGAAGATACAGCGCTAGGATGTAAAAAGGAAAGGTGAAAACGCAGAGGACACCTGAATAACTTCAGTATTGGAGAGCAGCCACAGCCTGCCCTGGTACTGGTAGCGCTGCCTTGCAAATTCTGTGGTGAGTGTGCAGAAATTTAATCTTTCCCGAACAGAATTTATTAGGATTATAAACCATTTATCTGTTTCATGTATTAGAAATTCTTATGCAATATGCAAAAAGAAGAAAAAAAAAAGCTGAAACTGGAGAAAGAAATTTATGTATGGTTTAGGGGATTTTAATACTGATTAACTTAGACTATGGATAGCTTGAAGTGAAAAAAAATAGGAAACAAAGTTACCCAGTATTTCATAATTGTCCATAAGTATCCAGGGAGCCAGGGGGTTATCAACATTCATCCATGAGGGTAAAATAAAACTGTATAAATAAATGTGAAGGGGTGGGGTAGCCATGAAAACATAAAGACTTCAGATTTTCTGTATATTTGTGATGCACTGAGTCTCAGTTAGAATTAAAGATTTATACAGTAAGTCATGCAGCAGCAGTAAAATCATTATGTAAATGTCATTTCCGTCTTGATGACAAGGTTTTCTTTAAATATGCATGCTCATTTGAGTGTTCGTTTCAGCATAGCATATCCTTACCTATAGACTCATTCCACTTTTTTCCACGGATGTTCTACTGACTGTTGTTAGGTGTTTGTTTGGAGTAGAAGCCAACGTACAAAGTCTTCAGAAATCCTTGGCAAAAATGAGCAATGCTGTTTTTTAAAATACAAATAATGTACGTAAATTGCCAGGGCCCTGAGGACACCGCCAGCCCTTACCAGTCCCAGGGCTCCCTAAAAATAATAAAAAGGAAGTAGATAATTTAGTGGAGCTATACATTTAAATGTGCTTTAAAATTTTACTAATAAAAAAAGATTTGCATGTTCTTCAATTTTTCCTTGAAGTAGCTGTGAGTTTCTCAACTGCACTCTAGGAATTATGAAGAAAAAAATCCTATCCTATAAAGAAATCCCTTTGGTTAAAATGATTAAATAAAGACTTTTTTTTATAAGTTGATTGCTTGCTGGTCTGCAGTGTTCATATGTAAAATCTCTAAAGATGATAATGTACTGAAAATATTATCTCTTAATGTGGATACAGTAGCAAAGTAAGAGTCCACAGTTTAAATTAGAGGAAGAAAAAAAAATAATTTAAGTTCATCAAAGCCAATACAGTTCATTCATATACTACATATGTTACAGTAGAAAAAATATTCAGATATTAAAAATACCTATGTTTGATGCATGCCCAGATGCAGGTGTAGTCTTAAAACGGGGCTTTGTTTTCTCAGAAACAGATTGACACTTTTTCTCTAAATATTTTTAACTTCTGTGCAGAGATGGACAAAAACATTCCCCTCGGCTGATATATTTAGCAAGAAGATAAGACTTCAACTGATACTCGTATTATTCTTAGGAATGATCAGTACAAAAACATATCAGTCTGCAGAAACCTTCCCAACTGCTATTGTTTCAGGTGCTCTGTATTTGCAGCGCACACTGTTCATGGTATGCGCTAGGTCAGTTCTGGGGAGATGGCCAAGCTGCCACCATGACAAAGGCACACAAGAGTTGCTCTCGGTCTCTCCTAAATAAGCTTATCTTTCTTCATTAGCTGTACAGAGAACCCACATTCTCAATTTAAGCAGACAAATTCTATGTTTAAAATAAATCAGCGCTAAAATTTCTGACAGTGCATTTTTTTCTGAAAATAAATACCTAGCACTTTTCCTAGGTAAAATTAATCTTCATGCCTAGGCATAACACTCAGCCTATACAATGTGTATCTTTCACCTCCTCCCTATTTCACAGTCCTAAATAAGGCTTAAATATTGCATAATTCTTCTTTTTAACTCTGAGTGGTGAAGAATTTCATGTTACATGAACATCCTTATGAAAACATGCCCTGAAAAATATTGAGAGTATGAAACAGAACACAAAGAAAGCTGACATTTCATATTTCACAGAAACTCCGAGGCGTTCAGTACTTCTTTTCATTTTGCACTGAAACAAAACTGAATGCTTTTAATGTTTTCATAAAACATACCTGTGTTAAAATGTCATATTCACAATAAAAACATCCTTCTCAGTTGGGTCACAGATAATCAGAGACTTTACAATCAAATAAGCCATTTTCACCTAAAAGCTTTCAAGAATTCAGCAGATTTCCACAATTTTTCAAATTCAACAAATTAGCATATTTCCAGCATATTTTATTAGAAATTTTTCAGAAAACTTCACATGTAAATATTAACGAAGTTCATTGTCAAATCGTCTTCAAACAAATGCTAGAGAACATTCATTTTCATTATTCTCCTAGCTCCACTCAAGAGATACATTGATTACCACCACTTCAATGCCAAGGTCCTAAAAATAGAAAGCAGCATTTAATAAAGAGCAGAAGGGACATAATTTCTATCCTGGATTACCCCACAACTCTCAGTTGCAGAGGAGGTGGGTGCAAGGGGCAGGAGGAGACTGCAGAGTATTGCCAGTTTTCTCTTACGAGGATAGTCTATGGCTTTCTAAGTTTACATGGCCTGAAAGGCTAGAAAGATTTCATAGAGAACGGACGCAAATTAATGTTTCAAAATGCAGAAAGTATCTGCAGATATTCCATTATAAGGTGTGGCTTGACCCCAAGTACTGAATTTAACCTCCCATCCATCACAGACTAATTATGTTTCCAGAAACAAAAAAGGATGATAATTCAATGTGATGTGCAAGGAAGTGACCATATAACTGCCGTTAACCTATGCATCACACTAAGTAATTGTCCTAAAGTCCTACCACTAATCCTGGCTTTAAAGTTTTGCGCACCTATTTCAATAATACCCACCGAAAAAAAAATATTTTGGTCTCCTACAAATGAGCATTTGAACACACACCGCCATCGTCACCTTATAATATGAAGGTTACTATGTAACGCAGCCATTGATCTCATGGAATAAATGGGGGAAAATGCCAGCATTTATGCAACAGAAAGTCCTTGTCACAGCTTCACTTACATTTCCAGGGGACCCACGCTACGTGGTGTAATTCATGCCACAAGGAATATTTATTGGACTGATTTACTCCATTACTGGTGCTGTATATGCCTTAATGATGGCAATATATTGAGTACTATTAAATTCTTATATGCCTTAATGATGGCAATGTATTGAGAATAATTTTACAAGGAAAATGAAAGAACACGTAAGCAAACCCAAGGTTGAAGAACTGTTCAAAAGAACATGTCATGTCTTCACTGACCATTGTAAAGCAATTGAAATGCCCCTGAAATAGCTCAGGGACCTTTGCATCACGCTCTTCAGCGTGTTGTTGGCATGTCCTGTACTAGCAGAGGTTCAATAACTTAACTCCAAAGAGGTCTCCAGTCAAAGCTATTTACATTAACTACTCAACTTTTAGCATGTCTTTCCTGAACTACAAGAGGACATAGTAAAGAGAGGATGGAAGAAATTCATGGGTCTCTTGGGAGGGACATTGTGACTCCCTGACCACAGTCTTGACAGGTGTGCACCGGCCTTTTATTGCCCAGGATCATAATTTCAGTTCCTATTCTTATGGTCTCTCCTTTTAAAGATAACACTTCTTATTTTTCCATGCTTCTAAAAAAAACCCCAGGCATTTTCTCTTCACTGGCTTCCTGGCAGCAACGGAGAGAGTTGGCAGGGGTTTCCCAGTGAGTGCACATAGGACCAAGACATAATCCTGTCTTTGACAATGTACTAATGAGTGATAAATTCTTTCAAATGCAAAGAAGGGAGAATGGACGTATTAATAATCTTTAAGCTCTGTTACTGCAAACAGTAGCTGCCTGTTCCTAATTATGTAAGTAAAAAACATGCTACATCAGAAAGGTCTTTTCCCCAAATCCCTATGTGGTTGTTTGCTACGAGCAGAGCAGGACGAAAACTGCAGGCAATATTTGCAACTATGAACATATGTTTTTAAAACATCAGCCCTGAATTCAGTTTTACTGATGTTCACGACCCCTTTCAGTTGCTTGACAATAACACTCAAATTTATATTTTTTGTTTGTGAAAATACCCATGTGACCAGTTTGAGTAATAAAAATCACACAGGTTTGAAAAAAAAGGGCAAGTAATGAACACGCTATTCTGTTTGCAGACACCTGATTTGATGAATAAAATGATGAATATATCATGTTCAAATCCACATCTGTTTATGGGCACTTTATAAATTTGAATAGGCTATACTTGTTTTCTGAACAGGTCACTGAATGTCTGCGTACCGGCTACAGTACAGCTACACAAGAATAAGACAGCAGAGAAAATGATGTCATACATCACTCAGAGGAGAATCTGCTGCTGATTAAGAACCCTTGGAACATTTATGGAGAAAAAAAAACCCTCAGCAAGGCTCATTAGTTCAGACATAGTGCTATGCTAACAGCTGGCACACAGCTGGCTAACTCTTGCATGAGCAGAACAGATGTACGTCTATCTACAAAATGGTGCAGCAACATAACAACTATCCTGGGAAGAAAGAAAACCCGCTGAAGGAAGTAGAAGACACACATGAGTCCAGTTTTGGATGGAAAAGCTCTTCTCAGTTCCCCACTGGAATAGAATCAAGGTCCTTTTATTTTGGCAGGCTGTCTCTCACAATGGTCAGGTTGGGATGCTTCAAATGAAGAAGGAAGAATTGCTTACTACAACTATGGCAGATAATCACCCCCATAAAACTGGTTGCATCTGAACTTTACCAATCCTCAAAAATGTGTTGGCAGCCAGTGTTATCAACATTATGTCATTTCTTCATCATTATATGAATATTCAAACCTTTTCGGAATTTTGCTTAGTCTTTGGCCTTAGTAGCAACCTGTACAAATGTGTTTTGTACTTTAATTATATACTGTGTGAAAAAGAATTTTCCCACACAGATTTGAATCAGCTTCCTTTCAGTTTCACAGAATATCTTCCTCATTATAGATGACAAGAAACAATAACTTCCCATCTATTCTCTTTCAGGCTGTTCTCTAGGTTTGAGGCTTGTTGGTGGGGGTGTTTTTTTGTTCATTTGTTTGGTTTTTAGGTGTTCACTCATATGACGCTTCTTCATAAAGGAAACTTTGGTCTTTTCAGTTTTTTTATGATGTCCCAGCATTGTCATTGATTCTCCTCTCCTGTTCCTGAAATTCGACAATATTCTTTTTGAGATGGGTGGACAAACACTTCAGCAAACCTTTTAGATGAAGTAATACAGTATTACAATATGGGTATTACATTATTTCTCAGTATTGCTTTCCATTATATTCTCTATACATCCCCCCAAAATTCTCAGCTTTTCAGAACAGCGGATTGAGAAGGTACCTTGTAGAATCATAGAATGGTTGAGGTTGGAAGTGATATTAAAGATCACCTAGTTCCACCCCCCTGCCATGGGCAGGGACACCTCCCGCTAGACCAGGTTGCTCAAAGCCCCATCCAGCCTGGCCTCGAACACCTCCAGGGATGGGGCATCCACAGCTGCTCTGGGCAATTTGTGCTAGTGCCTCACTATCCTCATAGTGAAAAAATCCTTCCTGATATCTAATCTAAATCTACCCTCTTCCAGTTTACCCTCTATATGGTCATAATTGCTCTCAGGCTTGTAACGTAAGTTGATAGCTAACAGTTCATCAGTAAGGGAGAAAATTGCTAACACAGCTCGATGTTATGCTCAGTTGATGTGCTTAACGTGGTTATATCCTAAATTACATCTATATTTGAATTTCATAATGTTTTAATGACAGATTTGTGAACATTCAAAAGAAAGAAAAGTTCAGGTGTTACGCAGAAATACCTACAGCATCTACAGGGACACTTGTGGACTTAGATGAGTGTTCAATAAAGCGTATTGCATAAAACTTACCATATAAAACAACTCATTAAAATCCTAAAATACCTAAAATCTGTATAAAATAGTGAACAAACAAAATTGAACCTGGAAAAGAACAGGAGGAGGAGAACTCAAGGGAAAAAAGACAGTCTTAATAAAAGGTGAACATTTTTAGTGATTCAGTTAACAGGAAACAAAAAGTAAGCTGTCTTGAAGGTTTATTACTCATATGGCAGGACAGTTCAAGGGCGATTACAAGAAAGCTTTAAAAACAAGGCTTTTCCAAAGGGTATCAGGGAACTTAACAAGATCACTGCAAAATTTCTGATCTTCTTTAATTCAACTATATGAGAAAAAAAATGGCATTTGAGTCAAAAGGCAATGCTAACCTACTGTTTTTTATTCCTCATATCAAAGTGATTATAGCTTTGTGGAGACTTGCAGCCTACTTTCTCCATCCAACAACAAATCTGTCATAAACCAAGAGCACCACACCAACAGATGGGATTTTACATTCCCTTCTTTTATTCTGCACCATGTCACCGTGAAGTCCATTTACTTCCGTGGGGTTTGGATCGTGCTCTTCCTAGGCCTTTTTCATCTTAGTCTTCCTTTCCAAAATGCAGCCTCATATGGTCCGAACAGGTGCTCTATGATCCCTGCATCCCGAATAGCAAGTATCTGCTTCCAAATCTGAAGTGTTACAAAGCCAGGCAGCCCCGTTCTGGGAGTGGCATTTCTTTTTATGCCCCACAGAATTAGGATGCCAAAGGTTTTATACCCTGAACAGAGTCATTCAGTCTATAAAGGAATGAATCATTACCCTGGCTTCTCAATACTTTTCATAAAATTTATGTTTGTTTTTGACAAACGTGTTTTATGGACAACTGTAAAATGTCTATGTGTAGCAGCTACAGAGCTTGCAACAGCAAAGAATTAAGTCACCGCTACCCCTGGAGTGCTAATGAGGTAAAAATGTGCTGAATGTTCATACTTTCGTTGAAATACACATATTACGCTTGCTACAGGTGCACAATGCTAATTTGCTTTTTGGGCAAACTGTGCTCAATTTGCATAATTTTAACATCCTGAAACCTGCAAACATCAGGAAAATCTGTGTGTTTCTCTGCCTGTAGCATTAAGTCATTGAACGCCTTAGAATCAATATAAGCCCTCAGAACCAGGAGGGAAGCTCTACTGGAGTCCTGCGTTAGCTAAATTACAGGATCAAAGCCTTGAGGTATGCTAGCCCAGGTCTTTTGTCTATAACCAGCATAACCATGGTAATTTCACTGTCTGCAGGACCAGAACTATTTTTTCTGACCCAGCAATACTTTTAAATTGGCAATTACTAATGATCCATCCACTTGGAAGACATTGCTATAACCTTATCTGATAAATACAGAACTCAAGCTAAAGAATAGCACAAAAGTAGGCAGGTTGTGGAGTAATTTCTAGCTTGTAATTTGCTTTAGCAATAACTGAACATGATCCAGCCTATTCATCTTTAAAATAAAAGCATGATATTTTTTATTACTTCATCTTTTTACCATTTGTCAAGTTAAATGTTTCTATGTATCTTGAAATAACTTGAAATAAACACAATCAGTAGATGAAGGCACCTACAGCCAAAGAAGTTTGTTGCTGAGAGGATGTATAAGGAATGGGATGTAAAATAATATGGAGAAAACATGAATATGCATCACTGAAACAGCACATCGCATCCATGACAATAGAGGAATATTAGTAGAGAATAGCTACTAATTATTACTCACAGTTCAACCTGGATCTTTAAAACCTTCTTCAGATTATTGTGGGTTGTTCAATCTGGGGTACCTGGCTATGGAAAGATAAAATTTTGTCCTATAATGCATCCAGCAAAACAAGAGTTTACCAAATACAGGGGAGAGAACTCAAGTCTGTTGTTAAAAATATGCGGTATCTTGACCTTTTCTCCCACCGCTATGTAAGTCTCTGTGAAATCTCTGCTTTTCCTACTGCTTTGGTAGCTATGGTATTTTTGCACAAATGTGCAGCTAAATCAAAAGCAGTCGTTGGCAAAGGCCATGGTCACAAAATGGCTGGAAAGAATCCCAAAGAAAAAGCAAGAGTAAAAAATAACTGTCTATTGAACACGTCAGAGGAAGGCAAACAGTTGAAACAGCAACAGGAAAAACAAAGCATGGATCAAAGATTACATGAAGCAAAAACTAAT
Organism: Charadrius vociferus; assembly: GCF_000708025.1. NCBI lineage: Eukaryota > Metazoa > Chordata > Aves > Charadriiformes > Charadriidae > Charadrius > Charadrius vociferus. The sequence goes on along the minus strand of NW_009646935.1, from coordinate 1,817,672 downwards.
TTGGCAGTATTAAAAACACAAATGCAATTTATGTCCTGACATCAGAGAAGCATATTTCTTAGAAAGAGACACAAACCTTCCAGATCCTACAGAAAAGTTTGAATATTCATATTGCGCAGCAGGAGCAGTTTCCTGGGCTGAGAGAACAGGCAGTCCTGGATTCTGGCATTTTTTTGGTGTTTGCAGGTGGCACTAGAAAGAACTATGGAGGTAGAGACAAAGTGTTTGAATGCTGCTAAGAATTTGTTTATGGCATGTTCAGCACTGATTGCCTGGAAGGGCAGACCAGAAACATCATTAGCATTGCATAAGAAAAGCATTGCCTAGTCTGAATCTTAAAGTGAGTCGGTTTGGTGTTGAACAGAAGGGAAACAATATTATTATAAAATCTTCTGCGACTTTTTCCCTCCAACAGGACCACAAGAACAACATTCATTTATAGCAGTGGAAAGTTTACCCTTTCCAGTCAAATTTGCCCTGGAAGTACAACAGGATCAGTCACAAAAAATCCTGCTGTGCCACAGACCATGTGTGTCAACCAGGGACAGGAGAAGATCCTGTCAGCAGCCACAGATAGCTCTCCCAACAGCTCCAATCTGCTCTCACAGAATTCTTGACCTTGGCATGATCATAATACAACTAAATGCAAATGTTTCTGGTTTTGGCCAGGGTTTGCTTGTCTCCACCACACATCCTGAGTAGTCAACCTTCTGTCTTCTTCGTTCTTTAGGGCTAGCGTAAACCGAAAAGGTGCCCAAGAACTTAAAATTTTTCCCACATCTTGTTACTTCTTTTTTGATGCCAGGCAAAATGCTCCATCATCACACAATTTTGATTTGTTTCCTTGTACCTACTTGCCTTTTAATTATTTTTGTTTGGTTTTTGCTTGTCATCCTTTGCCCTCTTCTTTGCTTCCAATAACAACTCTTTCTTAACTTTATTTGCTTGCTTTTTTCTTATCGCTTCATGCACGGTATACTTCATCCCCAACATGTCTCTCCTTTGCTGCCTTCTAATCTGTCTTTCATTTGGGCCCTTGTCTTATTCCTACTTGTCTCCTCTAGTACTTTCTTCTGCACCGTGTTACAAACACCTGAACGATTAAGAAGCAACGATAACACTAAGGACTCTCAAGACAGCTTGTGGGGACTAAACAAAAATAAACTGAATCAAGCCTTTAAACTAATAGTAATTAATACTGCAATTTCTGGAAAGGGCAACTCTCACTTCCCTTAGTGAAAGGTTTTTTGAACTAGGCAACCCAGCAATAAAGCTGCCCTGAAGTGTAAAAATACTAGCCATCTGGCACACCGCAGTATTCCCTTAGTGAATCTCTTCAGCAGGTGCACCATTTACGGTTTAAACGCTGATGATCTCAACTACCTATCTGCAGCTTCATACCACAAATATTCCTCTGCTTTGATGCCTTAGTAATTCTCACCAACATTAACAATTATAGCAATTTTTGAATCAGAGTATATCTTCTGATTACTAGGAAATTATACCCTTATGAAAAGTAATATATTTTTAGTATACTTGGCACACTTTTGGTACAGCTAAGTATCTGTAGAATACTTGAATTATAGCAAGTATACTCATTTTTCATAAGTGTAGAGTGACACATTATAAAACAAATTATTATAATCAGAGATTTTCTTGAAGCTATCAAAGGGCTTGATTCAAAATGGGACAAGTTCTTCCTCGTACCCTCAGCCCTCATTAGCGGTTAGTGGGAGCTGAGGGCACTCAGCACCTTCGAGGGAAGTTCCCGCGTAAGACCCAATCCTGCAGCTGCGCAAGATGCAATTTCTTTGATTGCTTCTACTAATCTGCATACTACATCTATGATCTGGGCACACTGATAAATTACACTAGAATGTTCTGTTGTTCTGCTGGCCTTACTGGCTCGCTATACATTGTTTTTCAATTTGCGAGGTGTTTGGAAAAGAGCTTGTTTTTTAACTCAGAGCCACACGCTACAGAGACTACCCAGAAGGTCTCCTAACACATAGCAGTCCTGAACACGCTGATACAGCCTAGCAAAGAGGATGGGGAAGGTGATGACGATGAATAGATTTCATGGAAATTTATACAAATGACACACAAATTGCATTCCTACAAATCCATATAAATTACATCAATTACTTATGAGTAGGAATTTAGTGAGATTTTAAAAAGAATTATGGGAAATTATATGACATTTAAAAAAGACTGTTAAATGTTAAGATTAAGCAAAATACTGCAGGGTTTAAAATAATCTCACTTGGGGACTGCAATAAAATATTAATCTCGCCTCTTCCTACAGTGGGATTTCTTACACATTTCTTTCAAGCAAGTGATTCCACAGTCAGTTATGGGATGACATGAGCTCCCAAGTTCTTCTGGTGACTGTTGTCCACTCAGTGACAACATACAACAGTCTGTTGTTCTCTTCAATCCTCCTTCTTATCTAAAGGATTGCTTATACTTTGCTGCTTAAAAAATGTTTTAAGACATTAAAAAGCAAACATTTGAACTAAAGAAGATGCATCTATTCTAAATTGATTTAGTTCCTTATATTTTTGCAATCAAAGGCATTTAGTTGCACAGTATTTACGTGTATTATTCTTCAACTCAAATCTGCAAGGATGGCCTTGAGATAAATATTTGATATATGTTATGTCATGTTACCACATAAAGATTCACAGAAAATTATCACTTTTTTGAGACAGGAACATAGGGGCTTCTTTTGAACTTATTAAGATTATCAATATGAAAGTTACTCTTACAATTTTAAAAAAAATCAGTGTTGATGCTCATATCAATCCTACCAAATTCTTCTATAAAGAAAATTCTACAACCTTCTTATTAACAGTTAATACCAAACCCAATGTGCTTTGGAAGCCAGTGGATTTAACAGTCCTTTATTTTACCGTGCTTTGCCCAGTTGACCCATACAGGCTGTCAAATCCAAACATATATATTGAGAAGGACATTTTGCAACACTACGTTGACTTTCTACATGGAGCGTCAGTGAGAAAACCGTTGCTACCTGTGTCATACCATAATCCATTCTGAAACCCATCGAAGATTCATCAACAGGGCTAGCTGATAAATGAGTTTCTGTACAGCTCAGAAGAACTAATATGGGGTCTTTCATTGCAGATTTCTCCTGGTGATATGTACTGCTGCACCCATCAGTCAAGCCTTGTGCACAACGGGAGTTAGAACTGGTATGTGTGAAAGTGTACTGCATCTTCAGCTCTGAGACTTAAGAGCCATCAAACTATAGGCTTTTGTCACTAATGATGTCTTTTTAACTGGACTTTAAGAATGTTTGAGGTCTTGGTAGCTCCTGCATTCTTCACACTACATTCTCCTCTAAGATGATTCTGTTGTAGGAACAAATTATCTTCATACTCACCAAGCTTTCCTCACATTTAATGAAAAAACCCCACAGACTGGATATGCAATTCCTGATAAGTAATAAAACTTTGAATTCAATATCTCACACATGTTTCATATATGTAGATACCATCTATATATACCCTTTGAACTACTAAACAGGTCTGTTTTTCTTAGTGCTTCGAACAATTCCGTGCAATGAAGCTACCAAGCTAAAAAAAAAATGGTGTCTACATTAATCTCTGAATCATGCCAAGATTTTAATCTTGGGGAACAAATGAGGATCTTCGGTAAGATGTTACTTAGTACTGTTAAATTCTCTGGAACATGTATCATGTTAAGTTTTCGATATTACAGTAAATACAAGGAAGCAGTTATGTCCAAGGAAAAACACGTGTAAACCTTGAAATGGTTTTTGGTGAGCTGAGATCTTGAACTTACCAAGAGTCCACAAATATCTTCTGATCCTCTGATATGCTTATGCACTTTCTGATCATGTTTGCTTTCTTTGGACAAAACTACTTTTGGAGCCCCAAAATCTATAACTATGTAAGTCTCCAATCTTCCCTTCATGACTAGAATATTATATCACTAAACACAGCTGATACCTTCTGAAATAGCGGAAGACTTGGAAATATCATTAAATGCCAGTACTCGGTATAAGGTCAATAAATATTTTAAATCCTCATAAGTATGCTCTTTTGCTTTATTATTTATCCATTCAGAATTGGTTTTAAGCAAGTTTTTAACACCTTAATCCTCCAAAATTAGGTATAAGCTAGCTCCAAAAATGCATTATCTAGAGAAACTATCAAATCCAACCCACATGCAGTTAGTTGCCTCTCAGTTCTCTTTTCTGAATTCAAATGTATGTCTCACTCAAATACCTCCAGTGCGGTATTTGATTATTCACTGCAATTAATTTTCTTGAACCATACAGTTTTGTCTCTCTCTTTTACTTCAAGATCTTCAAGTACTTCAAAATTTTCTTCAATTAGTTTGAATTGAGCAAGTGAGGACCTAGGTAACGTGCTGTCTTTCTTCCAAGACAGATCCCTCTTAATTTCTTTTTGCTTTAGATTTAGCCACACTTTCTTCACCCACAGCTGAGATTGCCCAGTAATACGGCAATTAGCAGGCAGAAATTATACTGTTCTTCCTCCATATTCCTTTAAATCTCATTGGCTCTATGCAGATACAGACAATTGCAAACCACTCCGTTAGTTCTGCTATGCATCTATGTCATCCTGTCTGTTCTTCACTCTGGACCAAGTTCAAAAGGTATTACTGAATTGTTCAAAAAAAATGTTACTAGCTGTCCTCTACAAAACATTTGTATTCAAAGGGTCAGCTTTCTAGTGGGTCTGAAGCTCTTCTCCAAGATTTGGTTTGGTATGGAAGAATTACTGATGATAGCTCCAAAGAAGGGAAAGATGTCAGGCGTATGTGGAGCCCTTATAACCAGAAAAGAGCTTTGATGTACCCCAAAAATCTAACCGCCCCATTAATGAACATTACCTTGGACCGCTTCAGCAAAGAAACAGGTTTTGTCTCTTTCAAATCTTTAAAACAACTCCCCCTGTCTCTGTCCCAGAATTAACTTTCTTCTTTCTCGTATCTTTCTCATGTCTGCCCAGATAACCAGTGTTCTCTGGAAGCACCTCTAGTTTGATTTTAATTGTGGATTTTTTGTTGTTTTTTTTTTCCCTCAGCAGAATCATTCTTATTGCTTCTGCACCTCCTTGACTGGTTACTTCCTTTTTTATTAGCTCTGACAGCCATGCCAATTGCACGCGCGTGCCTCAGAGACAGCTCCAGCATTCACTTCAGCTTGCCAACAAATCTCTTACTTAAAATTACAACTGTTGGACAATTTCACATATGTACTTTTTAATGACTCAAAGGCACTTTGTTCTGACAATATACATCCCTCCAAAATGTCTCAGACTTGCAAGCTAGATAATGTACTGCATTCCCTTTGACAGAAAATATGATTGGTTTGTTTCCAAGAATATCATTGCTGCTTTTATCTCTTTACTTTTCAAAATCTATAAATATTTTGGTATAACACAGAACATTAATTTATGCAGAAGAAAGTCAGGTTTCTGTAAGGCCATGTGCTTCTTACAAGATATTCCATACATTTGTCAATCTGAAAGATGTACAAAGAGAGATGGTTTGGAAATTGTGGTGGTGGGGGGGTTCCCCTTCCTTTTTATTTTTTATTTTTTTTTGCTGCTTCAGAATGAATCAACTATGACACCATATGCTGCAACAATTGCTGAGAATGACAGAAGTAATAACAGTCTTCTAAAACTCAACCAAAAACCACCATCAAACTAAGGAAATTGTATTCTCCCTAAATCTCCCTGTATCTTCCTGGCTCATTGCTTTAATTCTAGGTAGGCTCCTTCCAGCCCTCCTCTCACCGCGGCAGGCTTCTTACTACAGATTTCGAGAAACATGAACATCCTCTGCCTGCTGCTGAAATAACTGAGCTGTCCCTCAGTTTGAAGGTGGAAGAATCCTCCACCTGTGCCAGCACCTCCACCATACCAGCACATCCAGGGCGGACTGGGCTTTGGATTCGACACTCCCCATCTAAGAGCATAAGAAGACTTACCATGTGTTCACCGTAATAAAAATAAGGCCACAGTTAGAAAATACTAATTTTTACATTATATATATATACACACACTCACACTAAATACTTCTATCGGGTTACAATTTTGCTCCTTTAAAAATGTGTATCACTTATTATATTGCAGCCTACAATTTATATGCTTTTCATAGCAGAAGAGATATTTGCTCCTTGCTCTGTTTGCACGGGTCAAGTCACTAGAACTGTCGAGAGAAATTCTCACTCTACTTGAAAATAACTGGATATGGATATCATCTGGCTGAACAAAAGGGATGTCTCATTATGCTGTAAGTACTGACGATACGTTGCATATCTAGCAAGCTTTTATTCTCATTACTTAACATGTTGCTTGGTTACCTCATCAAACTTGTCATCTGTGAGGAAACCTGTTTCATTAAAAAAAAAATAATCATAAGGCTAACTCCTCTGGGACTGCGGTGGGAGAATGGATTTTATTTATTATTTTTTTTTACACTTATTTCTGAAGTGTCAGTTCAAAACTAAGTTTTTATGTTCACACCCTGGACAACAAGAAGCATGGTCGCACAGATCATTCTCAAAAAATTCTGGGATGCCCAATACTGGAGTATTCTTCTGACTCTTAGTGTGACAGATGCTACTCTACATTTTCCAAAGTTGCCTGGACCTTGGCAAAGGCTGCACCCAAATCGCTTACAATTACTTCATTGCCTTTCTGAAGGCCACTGAGTATAAGAAGGCCAATGGATAGACAAAACTTTCTGTATGAGTATGTTTGGCACAATCAAATACTTCCCATGCAACTGCACCCAACATCTTAAGAAGCCTTCAATGTCTCTAATAATTTGCGACCATTTGGAGGCAACATACAGTCAGACAGGTTTAACGCTACGCCAGAGAGCGGCCAGGCTTTCCCAAGCACTTCTCCTGTGGTTGTGCTCCGGTCACTAGTCTATACCTCCATCTTCCCACAGGCTGCGCGGGATCCAGCGAGCTTCAGTCCTGGGGAAAAAAAAATAACGACATCATCATCATCAACAACAACAACAAAAAATACGAGAAAAAAAAAACAAAAAACACGCAAACAAGAGTTTTCCCGGGGGAGCCGGCAGAGGTGCCCTCCGGCCCTGGCGGTGTTTCACCACCTCATCCCCTGAAGACGTGCGAACCCCGCAGCCATCACACGGCAGCAGCTCGGCCAACGCACCGGGGGG
>NW_009646935.1:1808334-1809775 GCF_000708025.1 Charadrius vociferus | reverse complement strand
AGATGGTGGAGCGGAGGTAGAAGTTAAAGGTTGGATGCGGTAATTTATTATCCCTTGCAAAGGCGGGAGGAGGAGGAGGAGGGGAGAAGGGGGTCGGTGAGACTTAAGGAATAAAATCAATCTGCTGCATGTTTTCCCCGGCGTGAGCTGCCTCGGTGAAACGCGAAGCCGGGGGGCAGCGATGGGAACGAATATCGCAATATGATTGTTATTTATCGGCGGCGGGGTGGAAGAGGTGAGGGGTTTGTGGAGGAAGTGCATTGGTAATTTGGGACATTTTCTATTGTGAGCCAGAAGAAAGAGGGCACCCGGCTTCCTTGATACGTGTTTGAAACTGTTCAGGTGCTGATGGTGTGCGTTTTTGAAGGGATAGACATTATATCAGAAGCATATTAAAATAAATACATCTGCAGACTGGGAGGGTACCAAAATCGATCATTCCAGCCGCTTAGGAAAGAATTTGATTCTAGAAATTACGTAGAAATGAAAAGATTAATGATGCTGTTAAGTCTGCTTTTGAATTAGAGCGCTTCTCCCTTTGGCTGCAGCAAGGTTGTTTTTCAGATCCTTTTATTTCATCCGGTAATTTGTGAACTCTCTGGTCTTCCCCGCACCCAGAGACAATGCTGTCTATTTTATACAATAAGGATTCTGCCAAGGATTGTGCATGCCAACCGACCTGGCATTTATTAAGGATTTATTGACCTATGGGTGTCTCTCTCTCTCTTTTGCTGATTTGAAAAGGCTCAATCGGGGCACCTGTGACTAAATCATAATTTTTGAAGACAAAAAAATAATTGTAGAGGGGTGGGGGAAGCATATTAATTCACTGCTGAGGTACTGGATGCAATAGCTACATTTATGTTGGATTGTGTATATTTCTCGCTACATACATGTGTATATGTATATACGTTGCTGGGAGGGATGTCTGGTACTTAAGAGCCCATTTGAGAGAGATATATGTGAATAAATTGCCCTCTTTGGAGAAGGAAAGTGTCTCTCTGCTTTGGAAATGACTAGACAAGACTGTGCTGTGTATTGACTGTGTGAATTATGTCGGCAGTAATAAATAAGCAATTGTTTGGTTTGGGGTTTTTTTTCTTGGGTCTTTCTCCTTTCTTTTCCAGTCTTCCCATCTCTCTGTCTTTTTTCTTTCCTTTATTTCTTTTTTTTTCCTCCTTTCTTTCTTCCTCTCTCTCTTTTTCCTTTCTTTTCCCCCTCTTGCTGCTGCCGTGTGTGTGTGTGTGTGTGTGAGTGCGAGGGGAAGGCAGGCGCCGCAGACGAGGCAGGCGGCGGGCAGGGATGCTCTCGCCGTGGGATCCCCGCTCGGCGGCTCCCCGCGGACACCTGTAGGGATCGCTCTGCCACGCACGGCGGGCGCGCACACACACACTCACACGCGCGACATTGCGCCCCCCTCCCTTTTCCCCCCCGGGCACCG
>NW_009646935.1:1805609-1807541 GCF_000708025.1 Charadrius vociferus | reverse complement strand
GGGGGTTCTCCGGTGCCTGGCGCTGCTCGGGCACGGGTGGCCTCTGCCCGCGAAGTTTGGGGGTTCTCCTTGCCTCCCTCTCGCTGCTCTCGCCCACCTCGCGTGTGACAAATAATAAAAATAAACGTGTTGACATTTAGGGGGATGAAATTAAATATAAAGAGAGAGAGTAGGAGGTGACTTAGCGGCTCGGAACGTGTCAGGTGCAGGCAGCTGAGGTGCGTGCCTGCTTTAAAGCAGGTTTCGCCCTGGCAGGCTCGTCTCGGCCCCCTCTCCCCACGCAAAGACAGGCACACGCACCCCCAGCCCAGCGAAGGGCTCGGCACCAGCTCTGGACGTGGCATCCTCCTGCCGGCCCAAGGGCTGCTGCCGGCCAAGACATGGGCGGGAGGTGAAGGGGAAGCGGTGGGTGAGGGAGGTGTCGGAGATCCTCTCCTCCATCAGGAGAGATGTGCTCATACACACCTTCCAGAAAAGATAGAGCGGCTTGGGGGAGGAAAACAGGGAGGGGAGTCGCTCTGCTGAAATGCTTTGAATGCAGAGACCTCTTCAGAGGAAGGGAGTGAACTGTGGCGTATGTGTTCTTTTTGAAATGAGGATTGTCCTCTTAAATTAAGGGCAGCTGAATAAACATACATAAAATACTGCAACCCGTTTCAGAGGACCAACACCTGGGATTAGCTGATCTGCATTGTGAATAATGTCAACATCAGAGCTGGCTTGAATTGGATTTTCCCTGCCATAACAGAGAATATCGGCAGCAAAAGAAGCCAGGTGGCAGAGAAAAATGCGGTTTGAGATTTTTCAAAAAGCCTTCTAAGAAACCATTGCAATTCTTCCTCGCCCCATGAAAATAAACCAGTAGGTGTGCCACATACAGTGAAGCCTGCCAGTTCCTGCTGGGAGCTCGGTCCGCTTTATACGTGTTTGAGCTGTGTTGGAAAGAACTGGAACTGGGCTTGGTAGCATCGTCTGCATTAATAGGACCCTATAGCTTCACAGGTGCTGGTGTTTCCATAACTAAATTACAGTAAGACAAATTGCAGAGTAGACACCTCCTTTTCTTTTTAACGTCGTCCTTGTAATAATAAAATAGGCTACTAAAATATTTGAAAGTTTTGGAAAGGTAAGTAGTTTACCTATAGATTATACCATTAAAATCTGATGTTGTATAAAGCATATACATTAAGATTTAGGTTTAGCGCTGCAAGTGATTATGATTCCTCAGTAACTCCAAAATTCCAGCAGCAGTTCATTTTCCCAATGTCAAACCACAGTTGAAACGAAAAACGAATCGCAAACGTCCACCATTGATCAACTTTATGATTTAACATGCTATTAGGCGTCGTTTCTTATTATTCTGTTTCGATTCCTTGCAGATTAGAAACCAAAACGATAGAGGAAAATCACCCACCCACCCCCCCCTGGATCTTAGCCGTGGCCTTTTGCAAGCGAACAGAAGAGGAGCTGTCAGGCTTTGCATGTCAAGTAGCCACTCGGCTGTTTGACAGCTTCTGGGTTTCAACCCCATTGGGATTGAGGCAGCGCAGGAAACCATGAGCGATGAGTCCTCTCGTCTGCTGACGCTGCTCTAGCACCATGGCAGACAGTCCCTGATCTGACAAGAGGATCCGTCCTAGGGAGGCAGCGCTGGGATCGGTAATTGGCTTCCTGGGAAACTACAGCTGGCGGAGAGGATGTAAAAAAAAAAAAAGAGGCGCGCACGCGCAGGGATATTGCTACAGTCTTGCCCAGCTGGTGGATCCGCTTGGAGGAGGGTTTTGCCACCGATCTTGGTTTTTCTCCCGGTTTGGTAATGTTGGCTTTGGGGAAAATTTCTGCTGACTCACCCGCCCCTGGACACCTTTTGGGAAGCCTGGCCGACCAGTGAAGAGACCCAACGGCGCCTTCCCTGCACCGCAGGTCCCCGCC
>NW_009646935.1:1794698-1804504 GCF_000708025.1 Charadrius vociferus | reverse complement strand
CTGCCTCAACGGGGGCGTCTGCTCGGTGCTCAACGACCAGGCCGTCTGCGACTGCTCCCAAACGGGCTTCCGGGGGAAGGACTGCAGCGAAGGTAAGGTGCCATTTCAGCTCGCCCCACCGCCCCCTTCCCCATGGCTCCATGGAGGGGACGGGTAGAGGAGGCCAGGCCTGCATGGAGTTTCATCTGTACGAGTGGATCTCCCTCCCCATCCCTCCCCGTCCCTCCCCGCCGCCGCGTCCCCTCCTCCCCTCTTCCCCGCCTTCCCCTCCTTGCCCCCCACGTGTCTCTGTGGCCGACCATGGTGCCGTCACTCTTCTGTTCTCTGCAAGGCTGGGTGAGAGGAAGAGGAGGAGGAGGAGGGGTTTATTTGGGCGTCTTCCAGAGGCGGGATGCGATTTGGGGTTGTCCCGGGCAGAGGGAAGGTGGGTCCTGGGTGCCGGGTGTCACCTGGGAGGGAGGGGGACGGCTGGCATCACGCTCAGCCGGAGTCGAGGGAGGGGACAGGCACGCAGCTGGTGACAATTAATTTTGGGAGCGGGGAAAGTGATGCTGGGGAGAATTTTTCTGGATTGAGAGCAAAGACAGCCTGGGTTTATTTTTGTAGGGTAGGGGAGACCCCAAGTCCGCTTTGTATTGGTATTTGCCTCTGCTATATCGTTGGAATAAAATCAGTGATTTTTTTGTGAATTCCTTAAATTGTTGCCGGGGAAGAGGAGGATTACATTTTTACACGGATGCAAACAGTACTGCTTCGCAATGTATTTAGCAATTACCTATGCCAGTCAGACAGGGAGAATACAAAAGGGCAAGGGGGAAGTACGTACTCTAAGACCACAAAATTACTGAACAGTTTTACCAGGGAAGAGGGAGCTTAGAAAAACTGCAGTTTCCTGAAACCCATCTACAAATAAATCACTGGGGAAAATAGGATTCATATTCAGTGCCCAATGTTTTTGGCGAGCGGAAGGAGTGTGAACATTTACTTTGCAGATGCACGTAGGACTCTTTTTTTATTATTTTGCTAGTAAATGTACCATTGCTTGAAGGTCCTTAAGTATAAAGAGTACATATGTCGTGTACCTAGAACAAGTATAGGTATGTGAGTGAAATAAGAGGAAATATATCAAAGGAAAATACAATCTTCATGTCAAAATTGGAGAGCAAAGACATAAGTTTAAAATGTAAAAGGTAAATATAAAAAAGATATTATCGAGGCCAAATGAAGATCTTCACTGAGTGGCTGCATGACATTCATGGCTGAATAATTTGCCTTTATCATTTCTAGCAGATTTCACTCATTATAAGAAAGCAAGCATCATTTGTGACTGTGCTTTATTATGTAACACCTTCTGTCCTTAGTGTCAATACTCAAAACGCTACAGTCATTCTGCATCCTGTTTACTTTATCAGCTGTTTATCTCTCATCTGCCATTCGTTAAAAAATTCAAACCCTATTAACATTTTAAAATAATTTTTAATAAGAGCAAATGATAGTTTCAGAAAATAAGATGTTTGTACTTTCAATAGCACGCAGTTCTAGAAACTGTAAAATGAAATATCTTTTGTATTAGGTAAGATCATATCAATGGATTTAGGATTTGGATGTAAATTTTTAATATGTGGTACTACATAGTATATAGGTGTATGTAAAATATTGAGTTGTCTTAGCATCTTTGGGTTAGGCTCTATTATAAACCAAAAAGGAAATTATGAGGTATAGCAGCTTGGTTAAAGCAACAATAGCTATTATATATTATTGTACATTTATATACCCTTTACATTAAAACATAGTTTATGTATTTGAAGTTATTTTGAACATGTAATATTTGTATGAAAAAGTTCATATAATTGCATGTAGTATCAGTCAAAGAAAATCTTATCTTTACATAATAATAAGATCAGTATCTATTTTAAGGAACATTTTAATGTTTAGATTGAATGTTATTGAAATACGTATATATGTTTATATATTTTAAAATTTGTATAGAGCTTATATGAAGATGACATACACAATAACATTTAGAATCCCCCAAATTTAGGGTAAAATGCTGGCTTCATTCAAATGCTGGTAGTTTTACAGTTGAGCTCAGTGGGATCAAGATTCCCCTCATGTGTCCCTTGACCATCAAGAAGCCTTATAAAATAGTAGAAAGACTTACAATTTTAGCATACTCTCTCAACAGAGGATCATAAAGTATTTGGATTCTGATTTCATTTGAAACAGGGGGCAACATTTCCACTGATAGCAATATAAATGGAACTAGTCCTACAGTTTATATCTGTTGATTAAGAAAAGATAGTAACTGAAATTCACATCAGTCAGGTTTTGATGAAGGGATCAGTAGCTACTCATATGGGCTGTCAAAGATATTGAACTATTTTATAAATGATTCAATATTCTAAAAAATAGAAGAGGCAGAAGGACGAGTAAAACCATCATGTCTGCCAGGAAGAAACCCTGGCTATTGTTACTTAGTTCTTTATAGCCAACACAAAATTATGCTGTTGGTTTTTTTTCTTTTGTTCCTGGAATGTGTAATTTTCCCTCAAAGCTTAGGAAGAGATTGCCATTGCTGACGCATGCAGGATCATCTCAGACTGTAGTGATCTGGAGGGGTCTTGAGTTTTCACTCTTTTCTTGTCCTACTTTTTGACTAAAAATGGTTTTGAGGGAAAAAATTCTCAACTTTCCATTTTTATCTGAAATTGTAACCACATGTCCTAGTTGATACCTGTTCTTTAAAGGTGAAAGATGGTCATTACACTTTATTTTCCTTGGATTTTTTTATAATTTTTGGGAGGTCTTGTATTTAGTGTGTTTCTGTATTGCTGCAGTCTGGTAAGGCAGTGAGTCTCACATCATAATGAGGACTTTAGAAATCAATAACAACAACAACAAAGAAAGCCCTTCCAAAATTTTCTGTCCTGACTTGCACATTTGAGAGACTAGAAATAATTGATTTAGAGTCAAAGTTTCAGGCCTTAGGATGCAATTTTTTGATTCCACTTACGTCGTTTTCAGGAAAAAATCTGGTGGTTTTTTTTTCAGATTTTCATCTTTGAAAATCTCATTAATTTTTCATGAAGTAAAATTTTCTTATGAAAATTAAGTATACACAAGTTTATTTGTTTTGGAGAACCCGTAATAATATAAGTTATTCCCAGTAGGCTTAACTGTTCTTGTCCCTGTCTAAATCAGGAGTAGCTTCATTTATGTTATCTGAACACACCAGTGTAAAAACAGTGTAAACTAGGGAGGAATCAGATTTATTGCATTCAGTCATGCTCTTTGTTTGAATAGGATCTAAACTCTCTTCAATGGGAAGTTTGGCATGAATCACAGAAAAAGGACTGGAGTTTTGCTTGAGTATCAAAGGTGTGCAGTCTACAGCACAGAAAAATACGATCTGTAGCAGTTCTGCTGTTGATTGGTCCATGTGCTTATGAATAAAGACTGTAAAACAGCCTTCTAAAAGAGAAAACAAAATCTCCATTTAGTACTAAAACAGGCAAGGGAATATTATTTCACGTAATAATAGTGACTCAGGGGAAGGAAAAATACACAAAATCATGATAAATTTTGTTAGGAATAAGACTAGCATTAAAATAAACCCTGATTGCCATATCAATTTTCTCTTAAGTTTTTGACATACATCACAATCTTCTATTCAGTGAAAATTACATTATACCTTGAAATGAATCAAATTGGTATGGCTGATTCTATGATAGGGAGAGCTGTTCATTAAAAAGACTAATCTTTAAAATCAAATCTTTAGTGAATTAAGTCAGAGTCCTAGAAGGTAGGGAGAATACATGTTTTTTATTAGTGAGCCTCCATATTCCTCTTCTCATTTTGCTCCTTATGTTAAAATTTCAGAACAAAAAAAACTATTTTAAGTATTAAATTTACAAAATAGTGACCCTCTGGCTTTAGACAAAAAAAAATAATATAATTTTCCTTTCCTCCTCATCAAAATAACCTTGTCCAGTGTCCTGGCAGAGAAAATAGGCAGATACCTCTGAAGAAGGAAATAAAAAACACGTAACACACTTTAACTTGGGAGAAGTTTCTCACTGACTTCAGCTTCTTGTCACTCCATGCCCTTCTGCTTTTCTATATCTGTAACTGCTTGAAAAAATTGCATACAGAATAATTTATCTTTTTAAAATATAGCTGGCCTACTTTCGTCAATATTAGTATATTATAGAGAGAATTACTCTGTGAATTCAAAGTATTCCTGTTTAGAACATGTTTTATTTTAACTGTTCTACTGAGTTTCTGTTTTGTGGGAAAAATGAGGACTGTTCTTGCAGCTGTTCACTGTAAGAGATATTCTTCCTTGTCAGATATTCAGAAGTTGATGCCAGCTATGGTTTGAACTGTGAAAGTGATTTGTTAAGGAAGCGAATTCCAGATGTCTCAGGCTAGCCAGCATTTAGATTTGTTTGTTTGGGTTCTGAATATATTACATCAATCTTTGTTGTGTATATTTGCTTCTTCATGTTAACTTTTTAAAAAAGTCATCCAATATTTATATCTTTTTGAACAATTTCATATTTTAATTCATTCAGTTCTCTTATGCCTTGAATAAAACATATAAACATGTTTTGGCATTAATTATCTTCTGCAAGATGTGTGTTTGAGCGCGAAGCGATGCTCTGAACTCATTGCCTATAGACAATCTTAACAGAGTAGCCACTGTGATCTTTATCTTTCTTGAACAGTTAGTTATACTTTGAGCTAGTAAATACTGTGAGCAAAACTTTCCTTTTGATTTACACTTCAGAATCTCTATCTACAATGCGCATCTCTATTACATGATCTGTATTTCTTCTGCATGCTGAATTTCTTGTCAGTGCCAGTGACCACTGGGGGGATGTTGATTTAGGAGGAGGGCTAGAAAACCACTAGAGATTGCACTAAGGTTCTGTTGTATTTACAGATGATTTGATTAATTTAACAATAAATGTTTTAATTTTATTAAATATTTTTAAACAGTGACTTTGTCAGGGTAGAATCTTGAGGGCAGATAGTCAATTAATCCCAAAGTCTTTCAAAACTGTATTGTCTGTGCCTTTCGTATTTAGTCGTATGAAAACAGAATCTTTATGTCGGTTTAAAGCAGAATTTTGCAGCATTTTTCTAATGCAACTTGATATATTATTTTGTTTGCCAGGATTCAGCATTATAGGATATTGATTTCAGTATCTTCCTCGTGTAAAATCACAGCAATTTAAATACTGTGTCACTGGTAATTAGGAATTGGCAGTCTGTTTTATATTATCTTCTAAGAAAGCTACTTGTTGAATATTGCTAATCCTTTCAGAATGCTAATATTGAAATACTTCCAAAAGACCACTTATGTATATAGCATACTTCTTAGTGCCCCAGATCAATAGTATTTTATATTGTGAGGTTGTTGCTTCCCGTTGTGCCTACCAGAGGTGCAGGGTCCATGTTAATTTCAAGTCTATATTGCGAATTACAGAATGCTAATATACTAGAAGAATTTACATCTAGCAGCATAGGACCTTGTGTCACATCAGTCATATTCATTCAGAATTTCAAAATTATATAATAAAATTGTCTATATTTTCGCGTAGTTACATTTCAAGGCTTACAGGCATTTTGGACCAAATGCACTTGATCTTTTTTCTCAGCTGCAGGTTGCCTCCCTAGGAGTCTTTTAACAGTAGATGCTAGCCAAGGAGTTGTGGGAAAACATTTGCGTTACGGAACATATAATTTTACCCCATCATCATTACCAAGCTGATGGATGGGAATGGGGAAACAGGCTGGCGAGTAAAACCAGTTCCTGATAGAAATAGCTTTATGTAGAGGCTAACATTAAGATATGCAGCTTTGAGGGTTTATGCTTCTTTTAGTAAACATATCAAAATTGGCTGGTAATTTAAAACAAAAGGGTTCATCCAGCTCTCTCGTTGAAATTAATACAATGTTTTGTATTCCAGAAAGCTTGATGTTGTGTTCAGAAAACATGAAACCATATCAGCTTCTGGGAAAATACTTTAGTTTATTGCGCTGTAGTTGAAAATTGTATACCTTCATAAACACCTGATTTTACAGAATAGTGAAGGGCATTCTGAGGTTTTGTGTACTATGTTGTACCTGAGGAGTAAATTGTAAAGACCAAAGTGTACTTCTTTCAGGGAATGATTTGGTAGAACGTGACAAACATAACTTTAACTGTGCTGTTATATATAGAATTCACGAGCAATAAATGTACGGATGTACGAGGGTACATAGTATCTTTGATGCCTTTATTTAGTTCTATGCTGACCAGGGATCATATTTTAATCTTTTACAAAATAATTTTGGTTTTCCCCAAAAAAGAGGTGCACTTTCTGAAATGACACTGTCTCCTTCTGTACTGTGGTGATGGTACCTGACTAAGAAGTAGTTGTATGTGGTGGGTTCATGCTAATGTGTAGTCATTCTCTTGGATCTTGGTGTACTCGGTAGAACCAATGAGCACTTCAATGCACAAAATACCTGTAGTAACTAGTGAATGAAGTAGGAAAAAGCACATGATTTTCATATGACATTGCTTGCTTATTGACCCTAATCAGTTCACACCACTTCTCCAGTTTGGTTTCTCCATCTGTAAAGTTAAACTAGGGACACTCCGTACAGGATTTTTTGTAGGATTTTCTTGCTGGCTGTCAGGCATACAGGATTTTTGGTAGGATTTTCTTCCTGGCTGTCAGGCACTTGAAAGATCGGAATTTCTATTAGGGATCTAGTAAGGGAAGTCAAGACTTGAAGCTCCCCTTACTGTAGTGCAACCTCTTTAGTCAACCAAACTGATACTTATCAACTGGCTTTGAAGTTGCCACCATTCCGACTGCCTGTCTATCCATAGCTGAGTGTTTTTGTTGTGCACAACTGGTCTGCCATTATATGCTTTCCATTAGTCTGACTACATACTGGAAATGATGTAGCTTGTCAACTGCCAACCACTTGGCCCTTGGCAATTCAGCTCTTCTCATGGTTGTAACAGTTCCCATCCTTTGCAACGTTATGACACCTGTACAAAAGTCATCCTTATTACTATGAAAGAATCTAAGATTTAATGTCTGAGGATAGTGGAGAACTCTGGCTCCAAGTCCACAATTGTGTAATTTTTGAAAAGTCTCATTCTCTTTCATTTTCAATGAGAAATATGGGGGTGAAAGCGGGAATTGGTCTCAGTCATGCCTTGTTTGAGCTCGTAAAGATCTGAGAGACAGAGGTATGCTGGCAGGTTTCTGTAAGAATGGATTGTATGATAGGATTTTAGATTTCTTTAATTCTATGGAGTTGTTTATGAACCTGGAACTATTTAGTTAGGTCCTAATAAGCAGCAAATTTGGCGCCTCATAGATAGCTGAAAAAAATGGGTTCTGTTTTCATGTTCCGTTGGAAGCAATTTGAAGTCCCATTGACTCAAGTTTAGAATTAGGGCAAACCTAATAACCTGCTGATTCTGAACTTATTATTCAAGTGGGAATATGAAAACAGAGATGATCTAGGCCAAATTAAATAACCTGCTGATTCTGACTGTAGTATTCATATGGGAATATCTATACAGAAAAGACTCTTCATAAGTTTGTGTATTTATTACCATTATCATCATCATTATTTATTAATTTAATACGTGCTTATGAACCATGCTGTAAGAGCAAAGTTATGTGACTAATTTTGTTTTACATTTAAGGGACTCTGTAATTCATGGAAAAATCGGTTTTACCAAAAAAGCGGGCGGTGTATTCAATAGAATCACTTTTGCAGTTGCTGCCACTACAAACTGTGAAACAGTGTATTTTGCATAAGTAAGTGCTGCATACCAACAGTGCGATGTAAGTGTGCAAGTTGCAGATTGCTTTTAGTCTGTGGCACAGTGCACAAGGTATTGAAATGAAAAGGTTTGACTTTTTGGTGATTTTGCCTAGAGAAAGGGCTTTGTGTTGCTTAAAGGCAGAGAAACTAGACTATTCTTCCTACAGCGATGTCTTTTTGTAATTAAGAGAACATGTACAGCCACTACAGAGGTCACTGACATTACACTATGCAATTGGAGATGTATGTCACAGTTCCAAAGTTTCAGAATTACATCTTAATTTCTGATACCTAATGACCTTCGTGTTGATCTTCTTTCCCTTCTACGATTTTTAGCTTTAACAAAAGATTAAAAAAATGACATTTTTGTTGAAGGAGGTGTTTCCATTAAGAAAAGATTCCCTGAGAAAGATTACATGTATATATTATAAATTATATGTACTTTCCTTTTAAGAAGCGTATAGAAAATCACAGAATTAGTGAGTAGACATGGGGTGAAGATCTGTATCTCAATACTGTAATTTTCTTTAGAAGCTTATCCTGACTCTTCTTTGTTCCCAAAGGTGACAACAGAAATGTTCACACACGTGTCAGCATTTGTACAATGGGTGTCTAGGGGACAACCGTGATGAATAGCTTTAGGATGAATTACAGTCCTGTGATGCAAAGATAATATTAATTATTAATAAAAATGTGAGAATTGGACCCTAATGCTGGTAAAAAAAGAATACTCTATAGCCGTTTCAGGAAATAACGTTAACTTTCCTGATTCTGAATCATACAGGAGTGATAGAAGTGATCTAAAAAAGTATGGATTCTGCTGATTGTGATGCAGCAACAGGCTTGTGTTTTGCATTTATAAAATCATTTTTACATTTTACATGTGTAAAATCAGACACTTAACCTGGAAGGTCCAGGGACAAGAGGTGGAGAGGCTAATGAGATACTGCATTTCCATCCCAGACTACACACACTGCTATGTCTAAGCACAGTGAATTTCAGGTGAGTATCTATAATGGGGTGGACAGATGTTTCATATGACATTATCCCCTAGAAAAGCAGTGGAATTTCTTTGGGAAGTTCCCAGGAATGTTAGCGCTGACAGAGAGATTACTAGTTTTGCTTACTTTGAGTTTGCTTTTCTTATTTTTCTTCATTAGAAGAGAAACAGGTGAAAATGGAAGTTACAAACCAATAGCTGTACGTCATGTGATTTTTGAGACTATCATGGGGTGATATAAGAAAGATTTGTAAATAGATTTTCTAGGAGCTGATTAATGCTCTCCTGCTACATCCTTTTCAGATGAGTGTTGCTGAACTTTCCAGGAGCTGATTCTCTGTGAAGTTTGCTTTCACAGAATCATAGAATGGTTTAGGTTGGAAAGGACCTTGAAGATCATTGAGTTCCAACCCCCCTGCCATGGGCAGGGACACCTCCCACTAGACCAGGTTGCCCAAGGCCACGTCCAGCCTGGCCTTGAACACCTCCAGGGATGGGGCCTCAACAACCTCTCTGGGCAACCTCTTCCAGTGCCTCACCACCCTTAAAGTGAAAACCTTCTTCCTAATGTTTAATCTAAACCTGCCCTCTTCCAGTTTGAAGCCATTCCCCCTCGTCCTGTCACTACATGCCCCAGTAAAAAGTCCTTCCCCAGCTCTCCTGTAGGCCCCCTTTAGGTACTGGAAGGCTGCTATAAGGTCTCCCCGGAGCCTTCTCTTGTCCAGGCTGAACAGCCCCAACTCTCTCAGCCTCTCCTCATAGGAGAGATGCTCCAGCCCTTGGATCATCCTCATGGCCCTGAGATACTTATTTCTGTGATACTTATTGCAGAAAAACAATTTCTGTAATACATTGCAAAGAACTTGGGTTTTTTTAGAACATATAGTTTTTCAGAGATAAATTGTGGACTGTCATTCAGCATTAGACAAAAGATTTGTCTGGTTTGGTTAAACATTTATAGAAG
>NW_009646935.1:1695782-1794641 GCF_000708025.1 Charadrius vociferus | reverse complement strand
AAGAGGAAAACATCAGCATTTTCCCACTAGCTCACCAGGAAGAAAATATGATTTGAATATATTTCCTTACTTTCCCAAAACCGCATTAGTTTTCCACGAATGCTGTTGTGGTAGTTTCCAGTAATTTCTGGGGATTTTGTCAGTGTTCTTGTTCAAAAGCCTTTGGAGGAGCAGCTAGGATGAAAGTTACACAGCCTTGAACTTGTGCTTTTTCCTCCATGGTAGTTAAACAGCTGAGTCTGGCATTATAATAAGTTGTGCACTTAAGCCATGCAGCACGGTTTTTATTTTTGTTTTCCACCTTGCAAATTTTGAAACTCAAAATTTAAACAGATCACACATCAGGTTTGAAGTTAAGAGAAAATATTTTCATGTCATTTCGTATTCAGGCTTTTATAAGGAAGAAAGTTCCAGTGACAGAAAAAAGTTAATGTAATAGAAGTTTTGACCTGCTATTCTTGCAAATCCATTTGAAAAATTCTTAAAATTCAGAGGTTTTATCTTATTCTCTTATCACTGGCTTGATCCCATTCTCTTATTTTAAATATCATTGCAGTCTTTTAATAAGTAGGGTCTTTCTTGTGCGTTATAAATATCTACATCATTCAAGTTTGTAATAGGAGCTGATTAAACAAATCTCTGCTATTCAGTCACATATTACCCATTGTGATACGTGAGTCATGCTGGTGGATTTTGTAAATCTTAAACCACAGAAGCATGCACAGTAATGCAAGTGAATAGAATTTCCTTGGAATTTCTCCCCTATTAAAAAAAGAAACATATGTGTTGGAAGGGGATAAATAGCAGTCTAAGTTGATGGCACCACAGGAATTCAGAAGCAAAGCTACCTTCAATGAGTGGTAGCTTTCATCTTTTCTGTTGCTTGTGTTTAGGGGTAAAACTTGTCTTTCCATATTATTCACATTTGCATGAAAAAATAACAAAAAGCAGTTAGTGACGCTGCGTCTATTGTGATAGAGATACACCTAACTCAAAAAGCATGCCTCTGAGAACCTAGTAATATTTAGGTATTTTGATGTTGTACTTTAATATGGGCTCATTACTCCTTGGATAGCCTAAGGAAGAAGAGGTTGAATCACTGTTTCTGGAGTTATTTAAGAGACATGTAGATGTCGCACTTTAGGGACATGGTTTAGTGGTGCACTTAGCAGTGTTAGGTTTACGGTTGGACTCAATGATCTTAAAGGGCTTTTCCAAACTAAATGATTCTATGATTCTATGAAATAAATAAGGTGAACTGAGTACAGGTTTTGATGTTACTCAGCTTTGCTTTTCCTTAGCTTCCTTTTCAGAAATTTGAAAACTAATACGTAATTATATCTTGGAAATTTGGCCCTTGCCCAGTCTGAGCTCTCAGTGACTTAAATTAAGCTTTCAATTGTTAGAGAATGCAGAAGGCGGTACTAAGGAAATTAATTAACTAATGGAATTGGAAGAGAAAAATGTCTTTAGAAATTGTGCATATTGTTCTGGAAAATATTTTAAAAATATTTTCCTTTTGTAGGTTTGTCCCATTTAGTAGAATCTCTGTCAATCAATGGAGTAAAATAATCTGTCTTGATACTCCTTTCATGTCTGTGTAAATCAGGATTGATGCCTCTTGAAGCTAATATATTAAGCTGATGTGAAATAAGGGTAAGAACAGAATTGGGTCCTCTGGTTAGAAAAAAAACCATAAATCTTGCAAGTGTATTAATATTAAAATAACCCAAATCCTCAAGCAAAAAACAGACTTAACCTTGTCCACTACTATGTAATATTACTTTGTGATCTTTATGGAAGTTTCCTTTGTCACTCAGATGCACAGGAACATTTTGCCAGCACAAAAATGACTGGTGAGAAGCTTTGCTTCCTTGTCTCCCACACTGATATGGTACCAATAATTACTTATTTCACTCTTTAATTTTTCTATATTTATAGCGGTATAATAAGAACTGGCAATGCAAGTTTCCCTTAGAGAATTAGGAATTAATGGCTAAAAAAATTTTCCTATTTTAACTCTACTGCCCACTCTCATTGCTGAGATGACCTATCCTGTGTTAAAATTCTTGCCGTTTGAAAATAGACTATCATGTATATTTTTCATCCACAGGTTTGAATCAGTCGTCACACTCCTTTTGTTGTTCTTAGATACCCGTTTAGTGCACAGGTTTTTAAAGCACAGCTTGGTATGGCCAGTTTGCTGCTTCTCTAATCAACCTAAGTCATTCGTGTCAGTCTAACATGTATGAACATACTGCTCTCAAAATCTCTGCGCTGGGAATATTATTAAGTTTATAAAATAAAGCACTGAGAAGCTGTGAACTGTCAGGACAAAAGCTACTGTACAATTTTAATTGAATCTGTTTCTGGGTGTCCATTATGAAACAGTCTTTAATTACATGATCATATACCACTTTTTCTTCAAGCCTTCTCCCTCTTGCAGTGCATAGTCTGGATAATACCATCTTCAATATTTTGTTTTCTCTTTGCTGTTCAGCATGTAGCCCTGAGCCTTATTTATTGTCCGTCTTCAAACCAGTTCTGAAGAGAAATTATTAATTTTTCCCTGGGCTTTTCTAAGTTTTTTATAAGTAGAATGTCTGAGCTGCTACACAAATATTAAAAATTACACAATGCCCAAGTAAGAAGACATGCTATTATCCCGGTCATAGAAGAGAATTGGCAAGAGAGACTGCAGGTACAAACAGTCACTAATACTGAGTGCACAACCTGAAGTTTTTCTGAGTACTTTGCATATAACACTACATGCTCTAAGCATCCACTCTAACTTCAAAGTACAGCTCACACTGACTTCACATTACAGCTTTGAGTCATCAGCGCTGCATATTCTGGGATATCCAGCAAGGCAAGCTCCCTGAAGATGCAAATGTCCTGAATGGCATAAGGAATGACCACCCAGGAAATGCCTGGCTTTAAAAACCTGACCAAATTCACAGGTGATTTTTCGGAGAGAAAGGGATAGAACACATTTTTCTTCAAGGCAGCATTCACCTCTCCTTGGTATGCGGTACACCCCGCTCCTTTTTAGCAAGGACTCTTGTATTGCAGAGGCAGGTGTACTACTCATTGCCACAACAGCTTTCTTCATTACTCGGTCATTACTTATTGCTAAGAATAGACCTCTTCTGTGTACAGAACAAGTTAACAGAGGCTCTGGAGAGGATTGCATTGAACTATGTAATTAAAGGCTATATCATAACATACATGAATAAAGTGGATGGGTCTGATTTACGTAAGAAGCCTTATGTCTCAGAGCTGCTATTTTTGACTTTGCAAGCTAAAGAACATTCTTTTAAGGTAGTAAAACAGTCAGTGTGTGTAATTTTTTATAGGTTTTTAGAAGTCTACTCCCACTCAGACATCCCAGCCCCAGCCATTGTGTTTTCTGCACTTGAATCAGGAAGCTTCCTTTCCACAGGGCCCATTCCCAGCGGGAAACTTGTGGATGGACTGACACTTTCCCTGGGTAGCACAGGCTGCAGAGGTTCCAGTGACAGGGAAGACCTGCTGAGGCTGAAGTTAAAGTAGGCAACCACAGTCCGAACAATCTTTCAGGAGTTTCCAGATAAAATCTCCACTAATGCTGTGCAAACATATTTTTTAAGAAAGTTTGCGACTTGAACAGATTCTGGTGGGTTTTCAAAGGATTGGCAAAAGGCTTAACTATGAAAGTCAACTTACTTCTGCCCAAATGCTTTTTAGATTTCTGCTTCAAAATAAGACTAAAGTCAAAAGGAATGAGGATGGAAATGAAACTTACTTAGAGTTCCCTTGGGGAGTTACTACTGCTAACATAAATGTCAGGTTTTCACTTGAGATGTTTTTTTGTGACTAAATCAAATATATTTTTTAAGACTGAAAAAAGATGACTTCCTTACTGTACTGGATCACTATTTTCTTTAATTACTATAATTGATCTTCCTCTGTATTAAGTGTCTTTTAAAGAATGACAAAAAAAAAAAAAAAGACACAAAATTGTTTCAGTACCTTTCAGAACCATTTTTCAAAGGAATTAATTGAGTTTTTAAAATAAAATATAAACATTGTATTTGCACATCTGATTGTTCACTGTTGCCATTAAAAAACTTTGCCTGAAAATATTTCCTAACCTCTTCCTGTAAAAGTTTTACATGAGGAATGGTATAGCCATAATACGATATTCTGTACAGAAGAGCTAGAAATGCAGTGTCAGTCTTTGACTTGACCAGCCAATATTTTTAAGATAATTCTGTCTTTGTAAAAGCAGTATTTATTGATGTCCCAGGCACTTTGAACACACCTTTGTTATTTTTCTCTTTGTTTAGAGACTGTTATTTTCTCTACTTACAGAATTAGTTGCTCTTTCTTTCTTTGTGTATTAAAAATTATGAAGATTTAAAATATTTATTTTCCCTTTTCCTTTCCATGATTTATATTATATCCACTATATTATACAATGTACTATTTTGACTATCAAGCATACAAATAACAAGCTATTAGGACAGGAGAAGGTGGAGACAGAGTACAGTCACAGTCGAATTCCCAATAAATTTCTTTATGATCACTTAATTCACAGATGGCCCCACTGTATTTGGTTGGATTATTTGTTTGACCAATTTTATCCCCTTGATCTCCAATATAAATTAATGTATATATAAATATACTGCAGATAACCATACTTATTTTAATAATACAATATGCCTATTTACAAGCATAAGATGATCCTGTATGTTACCTCATGGTATTTAATCACCTAGTGATGTTTTCAGGAATATTAAACATTATTACTCCCACTGATTTAAATGGGACTACATATGTTAGAATGCATAGTAAAAGTTCTTAAAAGAAAAAAGTTCAATAGTCCAAAAAAATTGAAAATCATGGTTTAAGCATAATCAGATAGAAGCTAAACTGCAGAATCATAGACAACCAATTGAAGTATTTATATTTATAGATTTTAGAGACAACTGTTCGTGTCTTTCTGTATTATAAATGTTGTGCCTAGTATGTAAGCTCATTAGATTCATCTTTAGAAATGCCTTTTTTTATGAATAATAATGAGTTTAAATTCAGATGTCTGTATGCATTCAGATTTTGTTCAAGCTCACTGTATGTCTCTTTTACCTCCTCTTTGTTGCATTTGCTATAAAACAATTGCAGTGCTATTTCTTTAGGAAAGCTTAAATTCTGGAGGAAAATAGTACCAGTCAGAAATCCCAGGCCTATATAACATCCCTAAAGGCTGTTTGTTGCTAAGCAGTGATGGGAGTATAATTTAATGCACTCTGATTTTACTATCATTTAAAATATGTCCCTAGCTCAACAATGCTTCTCTGCAAACTTTTTTTTCTTTTGAAACCTACAAAGACTGAAACAAAAGTTTACTAGCCTAGACTGTAGGATATAAAAAATATTAAGTGTGTTGATGTTTTGACTATCATTTAATCTAGTACCTACACTTACCAGACTTCTCAAGGTATCAGCTTCTGTGATCATTTTAAACATTTATGCATTTCATAAACTGGCTAAAAACTCTTCTCAATTTAATCAAATTCTAGAAAACAACTTGTCCTAAATGTAACTTTATAAAGCCTCCTAAATTTAAAAAAAGTTTTTTTAAAGAAAATACTTCTCTTGGGCCATCTCTGGGATTTATATCAATAAGATTAAAAAAAAAGGTAGTTTTCAGTATTTTTAAAATTGATGCAATTGTTATTTTATGTCAGGAATTTTCCTTCACTTGTGAAATAGCAAATGAAGCTGACCGCTTTCAGTGAAACAGTGTAGCCACTCCACCTAAGGTTGCGTCTTTCTTGGATCTGCCCCCATACACATGGGGAATCGTGCTGCAGCTTGGTCCTGCTACAGTGGTTTGGCTAAAAGAAAAAAATTTCTTGGGAGGACTTCGTTACATCCAGATCATTTAGACAGAGCAGTTCCTCAGACAGTTCTGCCAGTTGATCCGAAGGGGCAAATAAAAAGTTTTCTGATAGTGAGCATGCAGTAGCCTAAGGGGAGCCAAGGTCTTTGCCTGCTCAGCGACAAGAGAAGTGGGCATGTGACTTTTGCTTACATGTTTTTGAATTTCCATCTATATAGCTGTGATTGATTCCTGCAAGCATTACTGATTATCAATGTTCTGGCCTGAGAAAATATGTAAGGAATTTATTGGAAATATTAGGAAAACTTTCAGCGATTTGAAAAATATTTTCTCTGTTTTAAAGGAGTCTGTTGTCAAAGATAAGTAAAGTAAAATTTGTCTCTGAATAAGCCTAGTAGCTACACTGTACTATTTCTTAATAAAAATCATGAAGTTTTTCAGCTGAGCTTGGGAACCGGACCTCCATTTTCTTTGTGTCGGTAGCATCCTTTTAAATCAAATCTTGGAAAAACTCTTAGTACTGAAATTTTCATAGCTGTCGAAAATATTTTTAGGAGTTGCTTTCCTTTTAGCCGCATTTCAAAATAGGTTCCTTAATTCATTTTTTTGAAGTATTTCAGCTAAATTTCAATATGATTTGGTGTTTTCTCTGACTTGATGCAAAAGATAGCCAGGAAAACTGTTGATAAAATAAGAGACTGGCAACATTGTTGAAACAAACCTTTGGTTACCAAATAAATTATATCAGGAGAAGAATGTAACAAAAATGTTATTTTTGAATGAAATGTTATTAGATATCATGGTAGTGTATCATGCTCAGCCAAGTTGCGACAAACTACTGGTTAATGAATGTGGTGTGTACTGCCTGCCTTCCTCCAAAGGGTGCACAACAGTCTCCCCATGAGTCTCACCCTACACTTCTTACTGCAGGATGTTCTTTCTGTAGTTTTTGCTTGGTAAGAACTGTACGATACTTAATATATGACCAGCTGTAAGTTCTCCTCTGAAGTGTTGGACTCCTTCAGAAAATCATTTTAATTGTGACAGTGACCTTTGGTTCTTGGGTTTTGCAATAGGGTTTTGCTTTTTGCAGAATTTACTGCAGTTAAGAAAACACTTATTATGAAACAACCCTTTTTTAGCTTTGGACCCAGATATTATTTCTACTTTAGAAACTGGATCCTTCATAAATGATTACATCAGATGAATGGTAGACATCTGGAAGCATAAAATGGAAAAAAGGAGAGATGAAGGACTGAGAAGTAATTAAGTACTGGAAATGGGATTTGGAATTGCTATTTTATTTTCACAATTCTATTACCAGTTCTTTATATATCTCAAGTATTTAATCTCCCTCACAGTTTTTCATCCATAAAATAAGGTTAATAATATTCACTGTCTTCTTACTATTCCCTGCCTGTTTTGTTTAGTAATGTCAGAGATTTCAGAGCATAGTTTGCTATATTCCTACCAATACCTACTACAAGCAAAGTAGGTCTTACTTATGGTTTTAGATGTTATGTATTATATACAATATTGAGCTGTAGTTCAGATACAAACATTAGCGCAAAAGTAATGAATAAATTTTTGTAGTTTAGTGTATTCCAGATTGCTTTAAGGGCAAGAAAGTTCCTGATGTACTCATACATATTCTTTATAAACATATGTTCTTTTTTGGGATAACCTGTTTAGGCCTGGTTTGTGGTTCATTTCTCATAGCATAACATGGCAACAAGATCTGTTAACAAGATTTATATATCCTTGAGTAATGGTGTTTATTTATAAAGGGGTCCTTAACAAAAGTACCATCAAGAGAATCTTAATTTTATCTCCTTTGCAAGCAAAACCAAAGATGTTTTTTGGAAATGAACTGAAAACCTACTAAAATGCATGTAAGATTGTATTTTCTTGGGATAAATGTCAGCTGATAAAAAGAATTTTCTTAGGTGTACTGCACTCTAATAGTACTTGCTGATGCTATTGTGTGAAGGATTTTAGAGCTTTCTGGCAGAAAATGTTTACAAAATGTCATAGAATGTAAAGCTTTGTACTTGCAAAAAGTTGTAAGGGGAGAAACAGTGATTTTCATTAATACCTGGTTACAAAAAGGCTATTCTGAACAATACATTCTGATTAGCTAGTGAAGAGGAGAAAAGCACTTTTCTAAGTTCCTAGCCTTTTGCTTCTTCTGCTACTAAGAATTATTTTACAAGCATAAGATGAATTGGTTCGTCTATATTTGAATTGAAATGAAGATCTGATTTTCAGTGATGAATCAGTGGAATGATTCTCCTCGGGCAGCCTTTGAAAGCAAGGAAATATTCTTTCTGATTTCAGAAATTTTTGGTTCAAGGATTTTGGTTCTACCTCAAACTTCTTGAGCTGCCACCTTCGTGGAAGTTAGTTATTGTTGTACATGAAAAATGTATCCAATTAAGTTGCTTTTACTAGCTACTTATAAAAAAGTTTATGCAGAAATAATTCTACTCTGATCGTTGTATGATGAAATAATAGAGTATATGTAACTTAAATGCCTGTAGCTGTAACATTAAGTGTCATGAAGGTCTCATGACGATATCTTTAGATAGCAGTTAGATAGTAGACTAACAAGTAATTCACTTGTTTTTCATGAACAATAGATTTATGTATTGTATATAAAAGGATGGATAGACTGGGAAATGTCAAAGCAACCATTTGAAAATATATAACTTGAACTGAACACACAGTCCAGCTACACATTGTTTGCCATTTCGATAAAATGACCAAACAGAGAGTGTATGACACCTGTGTCATAGAAGATGATAACCTACTGAAGAATGCAAAATCTACAGGAAAAAGAACTGGTTAAATAGATGTGAAAGGGAATCATAGATTGCATTCCAGCTCCTGGGTTATTAGCTACCACCACATACTCGATGGTCGTGCATAGCCACTGTTGTGCAAGCTACTTTTCATGGGTACATCTGCATAATACATTCAGCTGAAGTGTACAGCTAAGCAAGGCTAATAAATCGGATCACAAGAAGAGAGTGATTAGACAGAAGCTCTGTCCAACGACACAGACAAAATCCCAGAATGAGCAATTCACAGTGCTGACCCAATGTTCTCAATTTCAGTTCAATTTTCAGTAGAATGACAAGGGTTTTTGAGAGAGCAAAGCACTTTGGCTAAATGAAATGTCAGCAAGTCTATGATTGCAGAAGGGAGCATGGAGACTTCAGACCTTTAAATCTGTGAGCAAATGTACTGAACATGTAAACTCCTAATTAAAGGAGGAAGAAGTGAAGTATTAGCTATCTGTCATAAAAGTAAATGTTTAAGCATTAATGGAAAATACAAAAGGAAGAACAATAGTAAATGGACCAGTCATTCTAAAATGTTGAAGAGATTACTGGAGTTTGGAACACTATATTATCAAGTAGAACAATGCTAAAGCGTTTATTTTATCTTCAAAATATTTTTATTCTGACATTTTAATTTTGCTATGTAGTGAAGAAATAGAGTCCGTAGCTTTGAAGACCATGTTATTACTCTGTCCCCTCCTCTGGAACAAATTAATCTTTATTATAATTTACATGTGTATTCAAACATATTTTTAAATAGAAATAGCCATAAACATAACAAGATTTTATGGTGCTTTCCGAGGTGCACAGTAAATAGAGGAAGATTTTTTTCCAAAGTACTTACTTACTTCTCATGCTGTCTGTAGGAACTGGCTGACAAACTTTCTTGTGTACCTTTGGTTACTGAACCAGCTCCGAGAAGCAATCTGACACACTGCATAGGTATTTCCTAATATTGCTAAACTATAGCAGAATATATTAAAAAATAAAACGCCATCTCTTTTGTGGTCCACCGCCAGACTACATTACATGTGCATCACAGTCCTTTCCTTTGTCTTTCATTTTCATAGCTGTGTATGCTGCCAATATAGGATCACTGGACGTAGCATACATATTTCATTAAATAGGTTATGTTGTATCTGATACACCATTCCTGGACAATAACTAAATTAATCTTACTTTGAAACATCTACTAATCGCTCTCAAAATGTTACATTCCAGAAATCTGAATATTGTATTTTTTTACTGTCTAATAAGACTTGTCTGTGCCAAAAATCTGTTGCTACCATTGTAAGTACTTCAAGGTAAAGAAGATCAGCTATTTTCAGTAATGGTCTTGGACGGGAGACTACAGGTTCAGTTTCCTTAGAATAGTATAAAATATATATTTCCTTTGGGGGAAACATATGAAAGTAATTTTTCTTCTCTTTTTAATCTATTTTGCAAGGTACACTGTGGTGCAGTTCTATTTCAGCAAATGTTAAAACAGCACTTTTTTTCTTTTGGGAAAGACATGCATTTGTATTCTACTGCAATTGCTTGCTTACGAAGAAAATTTCTGGAGTATGGGGGAATGTATCACGTTATTTCTGTGCAGACACTATTCATCAACAGAAATTTGGGTGTATTCAAGTAAAACATGGCACTGAGAGAGACAAGATTATATGTTTATTTAGGATTTCCTTGTGCTTCCTTTAAAAGCCCTCAGAATATATGTAGATTTCAAGCTGTGAAAAAGATAGCAGAATGGTCATTAGATTTGGGACTTTGAATGCTGATCAAGAGATTTTACAAATTTGTTTAAGAATAATACCAAATTGGTGAGTGATGTTTAAATTGCACGTGTCAGCAATGAAATACATAAATCTCTGATTAGTTTATCTTGGCACAAACTCTGTGTCCTCTTCTCAGTTCCACTGAGTAATAAAGTGTAATTTAATTCAAGGACCAACCTGAGATAAAATAAAATCCTAAAGGTTTTACGCTTGCCCATTAATTGATAATAATGTGCTAACCTTCAGATATCTCAGTCCTGTAGTTCCTATATTTGGGGACTGACTTTGATTTTTTAAATTCAGTTGTCTTTAAATGTCAGTGGATATGAGTGTCATACCCAGTTTCTGCCTGGAACTACTTTCTCTCGTAAAAATATTAACAGGTTTGGTTTTATTTGCTCTAATCCCTATGCAGAGATGTTAAGGAGGATTAGGTTATTTTTGGGTGAAGTATCATTTTATTGTATTTTTAGAAATTTTATTATATAAAAATCTTTCATGAGCTACCTGACTTAAACAGCATGACTGTCAAAACTTTCTAAGTATGCTCAGGAACCGATATTTTTTTTCTAAGTCCTCTTGAAAGGTCACATTCTCTCTGTGCCTGAAGTAAGCCTGATGGACTTCTAGCTTGTGGCATATAATGTATTGGTAGTGCATTCAAATACTAGAATTAATGGGTTAGTGTGCTCTGTACTAAATACATTTTTAGCATAAAATCTTAATTGCACATAATCTGTGAGAATTTTGCCATTCACATGATTTGTTTGTGGAATTGGTGGTATGGTTTCACCTGTTCTGATGCATGAGAGCTTTCTTGGGCCAAATAATGACAAAAGCAATTTGTCATCATTTTTGCCCCTCATCTCAAATGCTTGAAAGCTGTCTTAGTTGTTCTTTGCATTTGTGTTACTCCTTCTGGTACATGCATGTGACAGAAAGAGAGAACAAGTAGAACTTATATAGATTGCTGAGGGAATGTAGACACATATTTTTATTCTTCAGTATCCCACCTAGATCTAGAGATAACATCTAAGTTTTTTTTAGTTTGTTTCCACAAGGACCTTGTTGATTTGACTCCTCCATGAAGGAACATTATTTTCCTGAAGTCCTCTTTTTGACAAGCCAGAATATTTTTGTTTCAATGAAACTGTGTTTTATTTTTTTGAGAATAATTTCTTGTTAATGAAATAGCAATGGAATAAGAAACTGTAGAAGACCCCACTACGTTATTGACAATGCTTTTTTTAATGCCCTAGCATATATACACCTTGCAGTGGCAGCTCCATTGCAATTTTTCACCAAAAAATAGTTCTCAAGCTAAGGATTCATGTTCCATTTACAGAGAGAGAGTATATTCAAAAGTAAAATTTCATATAAAAGAATTAGAAATTATACATAATAAAGGACATTCAAAGGAGAGTTCTTATACAATACATGTGAAATTGAAACGAACTTTGTGGAGCATTTCTCAATGAATATGATATGTTTGTGCCATGAAAAGATAAAAATTCGTATAAGCAGTTCTGTGACAAAAATGAAAGAAGTATCTACCTCTTTTTATGAAGATACACCAGACTTCTGAGTGACAAAGGGAAGGAGGTATTTTAAGCCCATTGATTCAATGTAGAAGCTAAAGAAAATGAAGGAAAACTACCAGTCAGGTGTTCTCTTCAAAGCAGCAAAATAGGATTCATGTTTCTGTAAGAGATGAGATAGCTGGAAATGCAGTACAAGAGCTCTCCAAGGGGTAAGGCCTTCAAACTGGCTATTTCAATGAGTAGCCATTCCTGAGGAAATTATCAAACAAAGTAACCATATGGCCAGTCTGGAGGATGTGGAAAAAATAGTAGTAAAGCAGCAGGATACAGTTGGACTATATATTGTTTTACTCAGAACAGGTGCTTTCACATTATATTTATGTAGTGACCAAGAACTAGTAGTTGACAGCAATGTTAAGGTCAGAATTTGTTAACAGCACTGAATTTATCTTACCTTGGAAAGGCTGGGCTTCCTTAAAGGATATACTGAAACTTAGCCTCTGAATAGGCAAATACTGTTCTGCTTTATGTCTATTTGGCTCTCAAATTCACATTTGTCTCTTTTTCTATCTATGCACGTCATTTTTATTTTCTCATTCCTCCTGTTTGTGCTCCTTTTGCTTATTATTGCATTCTCTCGTTTCTTTGGCTTTAGGAATTAAATAAAGCAGCCAAAAAGGGACAAGTCCAATAACCTTCCACTTTCTCAAGCTTTGTTTTTCCAAACAATATGGTTCAGACTTCTGAATTCGCGGATCAGAGCAACCAAACAGGATATCAGGATATAAGTCCATCACAATAGAAGGCATTTGCCCTCATTTCAGTCTGAACTGCAAAATAGTTTTGGCTTTGCACCATGTGAAGTGTAAAGGTGATTATTTAATCTGGATTGAATACCTACATCTTAAAAAACAGTAGTTTCTATACATACTGCAAGACCAGTGTCTCTAAGAGGTTCCAATTTGTGTTACTCTAATGATCCAACTTGGATTTTACCTGCCAAAAATTTCATGTTCTAGGAGGATACTAGATTAATTGGTCCAGGTTTCATTACAGCATCACTAAAGGCCATCAGGTCAATGTAACCATTTGTTGAAATGCCTTGCTAACTTCGCTACTGGGCTATGACTATGACTATCTGCTTCCTGTTGATTCTGTTCACAATTATGTGCCAAAAAATGCCGTGTAATCTGTTCAGCACTTCTACAATCTGCTCTTGATATCTCTGTGACTGTCAGCTGCCCTCATTTCACTGCAGAGCATTACATCCTCCTTCTCTTTTACTTCACATGCCTTTCCAATTTAAGAAGATATACCTGTTACTATCTACTATTCTTTTTTTTAATGAATATAATACTCATCTTCTGTTGATCACGTTTTCCAGAAATGACAGGATGTCTGAGGTTCTCATGCAGTTTCCTTTTAGCATTCCCCAGTTATCGCAGCGTCTGATTTGCATTGCTGATTCTTTTTTGATGTTGAACCACATTCCATTAAAATTTCCTCCCTCGGATATTTCATTCTTATACTAAGTCAGAATTACTCATATTCCTTATTGAATGATATTTAACACACTGTTAAAGATAAGGAAATGTATGTAGCAATCATAATTGGGTTTAGATGGCCCATATTACTGCAGACGGCCTCTACAGTTTTGAAGGGTTTATAGGAAATATTTTATTTCTTTACAATCTCCTTGAGTGCCCTACCTCTCGCCTTACTGCTATGTCTTCCTGTTTCTGTTCCTTACAACCAGTTCCTTTTCCATCTCTCCATGTCCTTTGTGGTGGGTCTTTCCAATTTTCAGTGCTGTGGGCCTCTTCTTTCCAGCCTTCCCAGTTTTCCCCACAGCCCGTGTTTTCTATAAAGGCAAGAATAAGGGGTTTACTATTCAAGGAGCTTACCCTTCTTTATTCAGTTTATTTATCCTTTGCCTATTTTCTCCTTCAGACCACTGTCTCTGACCTTTGGCCACTCCCTGTAATGATTTCTTTCTCACCCACAGTGAAACCTTTGAAGTTGTGCATGAAGAAGTAAACTCTTTCTACCTTAAGGAGTAATTTCATTTAACTTCTTTTTATTGCTGTCTCCTAAGGTGGGATTTAGATAGCTTTAACGTGGTGGTGTGTTGTAATGCTGCCTTCTGTAATACAGAATACATGTCATTAAATATATATGATACAGTTTCTTAAAAATGTACCTAGAAGGTGACACAAATGGAACCGCACAGCACCAGGACCTCCTGCTCAAAATTGTTAAATCAGTTCATAAAAGATATCCATATGCAGTATTACAGAGCTCTCATGTCTTGTAAGTCAGATTGAAAACAAAACCAAACACAAGTTATATTGGAAAAGTTTAAATTAAATTGCCTACAGAAGCTATTTTGGGTGCCCAAGTTTGGATTCCATACAGAAGCAGTGTGTGTGTGTGTTTTCTAATGCACGCTCTGTAATGCAGCTGCTGTTGTTTCTTGTCCTTTGAAGTGAGGTTCAAATGTGCAGGCAAAGAAGCCTCACCAGCTTTGCAGAGGATAGAAAATGCTCCAAGATAGACAGCTGCCTGGAACTTCCATGAAATGCAATTGCCTGTGAAGATCAGCAGATAAAGCGAATGCAATTTTATTCTAACTGATTCTGAAGGCCATTCACGTTTGGACCTGTGGTCAAAAAGCTAACTTTGCTTTTATCTTACCACTCTATCACTTCAGCCATGGAGAGGTCCAACTGAGCTATTAACAAGAAAAGCTAAAGCTTGATTTGGGGTGAGTTTTTCCCTCTTTAGAACCAAAATAGCTGTGGAAGTAAAACAAAATTAGTCCAAAAATCAAGGGCAAAAAGTAAGGAATTAATCAATTTTCCTTACTAGCAACACATTATACATCACCGAGAAGAAAATAAAAGCAATGAGAAAAGGTCTGATGATGTAGCTTATAAATTGCAGATTGCCTGTTTGTGAGACATAAAAATCGATTGTAGTCTGTAAAGACTATAATGGTATCACTGAAGGTTTGGAAACACTGTCTGTCATTAGAATTCATGAGGGGATATATTAGCCTTTCCCTCTGTAAAGATTTTATGTTCATCATTGGACAACGTGGAGACCAGGTAGCCTAGCTCAGCTGGTAAGTAATTCCGACATGAGGCTGAAGCTAGAGGAAGCTGAGGAGCTCCTCATGACAGAACTTCCATTAGCTACAACAGTGCTTTACCTGACATTTCCCATGGAAGCAGAAGATTTTCTTTTGTTCTAACTTTTTTCATTGCCAAAGAAAGAATGAAGGGAATGATCTATCCCCTAGCACAGAAAACATAATAAAAACATGGGCTAAACTCTCTTTCTAACCTGAGGTAATTAAGGAGGAAGATAGTGATGGTCCTTCAGCATCAGCTAACAAAGAAAGGAAGCATGGCAGAACATTGCGTGCCTAAGCTCAGGAGAGGAGGAACACATTTCTCCTTTTAACATTTCATCTTCTTTACTTTAACCTTTAATTACATCAGTGACTCTATATATGAGATGGGAATTAGAGCCTATTCTAAATTGTGAATTCTAAAACCTGTTTCTCTGTAGGGATAAATAATTTATACAGGCTTGCAAACCAGCAATTTAATGAGCCCTTATGCATGTAAACAAAGTTATAGCTCTTCTTAGCTACTGCAGAGTTCTTCAGTAAAAGTGTCTGGGGTGAAAAAAGGCAGAAGTTGTGTACAGCTTCTGGGATCTTACTTGGATTTAAAAAATGGTGATCCTGCGGTAATTGTCTTCAGAGTCGTTAAATTGCTGTTTGACTGCTGTAATGATCTGGAGCCATCAAATACGTGCTTAGACTGTGATCATCTAATGCTATTTCCCATATAATACAAGCCAAACAATTTGATCTAGTAATTTCTTATGGAAAAATTCGAATGTAAGTCCAAGAGTTTAAAAGTGAAAAAAATTATTTAATTTTTTTCATAACTAAATATTTGTCTTAGAAACTGAAGCAGGAATCAGCTTTCAGGAAAATGTGGTGAGTAGAATACAGAAAACAATGTGTCTCTTTACCATTCACATATTTTACACCATGTCTAGACGGTCCTTACTACTGTATTATACTAATAGAAAATCCACTTTAGAAAACATGAAGTTTTCTTTTGTTTTGAAGCACAAACTTACTGCAATATGCCTACTGATTAAAGTATGCTTACACATAGCTAAGCTGAATGGATTTTTTATAATGAAATCATTCATCATTGGAAAATTATTAAGAAATTTAATGAAATACTCCCACAGAAACAAGTCAGTTGCAACAAAGATTTCATCAGAGATAATCTCGTCTTAGTTTAGAAACAGAGAACTGTATCCCTGCAGAACCAATAGTGGCTAGAGCATTTACCCCCAGTGCCCTGTTTTTTTGCACAAATTCTATATATATACATATATATAAAAATTCTCTTTAGAATAAATTATACCTATATGCATCTCATATCAACACATACAAAAATAAACATATACAAAGATGAAAGGGAGCTGGTTTTCTTCTGGGTGAAAGCAAGCTGTAAAAGCCTTTACATTTTTTGCTTGAAGTTAAGTTGAAGTATTGGCTTCAGTTGCAGAACATTGGAGAGAAGATGCTTTAAAACATAGTGTGTTATTGACCGTGTTCTTCTGACAATGTCATATGCAGGGTATTTGCACATCGTTGTGGTATTCATGAGGATGTCTTTTTCTGGAGCTAGATATATTATCAAGGTGCCCGAAGTGACCTGTCTCTCCCAAAGATTATAATTTTTCAAGGGGCAGGCAGCAACAGATAGGATAGTGTGCCCACAAGCTGCAAAGTCCTAGCTCCATTCCTCATAGTCCTTACAGATTAATTCACAATAATGCATTTATTGCCTATTTTCTTGTAGTCATGAAACAAGGGGGGAAAAAAAAGGAAAAACCAACAGAAAGAGTCAGGAGCCTCCTGTGTAAGTTTGTTTTGAAAATAATTTACATGTATTTTAGCCTTATGCAATAAATATGTTTAAGCCAGTATCTTTATAAATTAATGTCAGGACATTTTAGTTATCACTTGTGTTGATGGAAAAACTCCATGCTGCATAGGTCCTGTTAACTATTGAACAGTGATTTTCTTTAGTGTTTGTGATTTGCATTGAAAGGCAAGATTTGAATGAAACATACATAAACGTGTGTCGCATTTTCACATGTAATTACTAAAGTTTCAAAATCAGTTGATCCTAAATGGATCTTTATGCCTATTATTTTCTGATTTATATGACATATGTTAGCCAAATCGTGGCCACATAAATTTTACTTGAAACATATAAATGCTTCTGGCAAGTAAGAAGGTAACCTTCTCCTCATGCAGCTATCAGAAAGTAGAAAAAAACCTTGAATTCCCTTTTTCAGAACATGTAGACTGATATTAAGCTATAACGTGGCTGCCTTGTTTCAGCTGACTTGCTTAAACGAGGGATACACTGCCCAAATGGCTTGGGCCTTGAGAGTCTCTGGGAATCAGCAGGTATTAAAGAAACGAGAACCTTATTGACCATTTCACACGTAAGCCTGGAGCTCTAAGTTATATTACCTAACAATGATATAACCATTACTATATCTTTACATTCATTAGTTTTTCTGACCACTTTGGGACTGCCTGTTACTCATCTGCAAAGGAGAAACAGTTATTTCCTGCTTTTAAAAACATTACATACACAGGTTTTCATTTTGAATTCATGTGGTATAGTTAGAGACAGATATCTACAGTATTTGAATGAGTTAGTAGTTAGGAAAAGCTGACAACTTGTTAGAATTTGGTATATTTATGCCATTTTTAAGATTATTTTTTATAGCAACATTGGCTCAGACTCTAACAATTTGTCTTTCATAACATTTTCTAACTGAAGGACTTGAGACAAAAATATCCCTAAAAGGGATATATCACACACCCAATCCTTTTTTCTTGAAATTAATACAAAATTGTTTCTGTCATAGCAGAACATTTAGGGAACTAAACCTTGCTTAGACAAATAGCTGAAAGATGCCAAAGTAGTACAAGGAGGAGTATAATGAATAAGCACTGCTATTGTTATGCCACAGAAATATTAATCCATGGCCTCAATATCAGCATGTCTTGAATCAACATGCCACTTAGAAAATAGCAATGTATTAGGGCTCTACTGAAAGATTTGATATTTAATTGTGTTCGTTGATCAAAAAGCATAAACACCATAACAACAAACATGTGAAATCTCTGTATTCTAATGATAATGGTTAGCTTTAGGTCTCTGTTTAGACCTACTAAATGCTGCTAAGTGAATTACTGAATACAATGATGAGAAGTGATTCAAGCATTCTGTTCTCAATATTAATTTTCTGGATGCCAGCAGAAGTTGTATAATGAATAAAGGAAGAAATGCATTGGCATATGCTTATACCTATCAGTAGTAAATTATAACTTTGACAGCACAGGAGTGTTAGGAGTAGAGGGGCAAGTGGCTACACTGCCTTAACAAAGAGGAACGCAGACAAAAGGGAATTTCTTTTTAATGTGGCTGCTAATTTCAATGCCTCCTTTTTATTACTGATTATATCCTTTGAAAACTGAACAAAATAATGAATTAGTTATGTAGAGATTAGGGATGTCATTCTCATGGAGAACTATTTTATGGGAAAATAAATTCAATGCCTGACATCTGGAAGGCAAAAAAAAATGTTCACTTATTAAAGTTATTTTTGTCAGTGGTGTTAAATGGCAACCAAAGAAAAGAAGATAATAGCTCCACTATACACAGGAAAATTCCATATCCTTCTTCATTTTGAACGTAAGCATATTTGTATTTATCTTATTTCATCGTAGTTTCGTATTGTATGTAGAAAAAAAGGCATAATGATGCAAATGTGGCTGAGACCAAAAGTGGGAGAAGGACAAAATGAATTTAAGAATAGAGCGGAAATATGCAAAAAATTAATACAGGGAAGGGGAAAAAAAAGGAATTCCATATGCCTAGAGAGCAAGAATATGAAAGGAGAATTCTAAGACGATGAAAGAAAAGGTATGGACTTATATGCAACAGAAGGTACAAAGAAGAATATAGTAGAAGTGTACTAAACCAAAACCATGTAAAATAGGGAAAGTAATAAGGAACATTACAAATAATGGACCAGATTCTGACCTGGATAAATAGATCTAGCTCCATTAATTTCAGTTTCAGCTATACTTACTGACAGCCTGGTCTACACTAGCAATCTCCCTGTGGTAATTAAAACAAATCATTGACTTGAAGTAGATATAGCTGAGCTTTTTGCATCTCTGCAGTATCTAGGATGGGCCTGGCTTAGTGTTATGTGTCTTCCCTCAGGGTGCATTGATATTATCCTTAAATTAAAGTAGTCCCCCAAGCCTGTGCTTCCACAAGCACAGATTTCCCTTGGAAGCAGCATGCTTAGCAACACTGGTATCCACGGCAGTATCTACCATGTATGAGTCTAAATGTGGAAGCTCTTTCCCCTTTCAGAGTATTTTTATGACACTACAATCCTGCTGCCTCCCACCGCCTCCAGCTTCACAACCTGAAGTTGGACCACATATAAATGCACAGGAGACCCGGTCTGATGACGGCGCTTTCCCTCTGCAAAGACCTTGCTGCCCGTATTGTTGCTTCGGGATCATGAGGCCAGCTGCGGGGAAGGAAATGGCTTGGTGACAGGCACAGAGGCCACTGCCACTGTCCCAAGCTGACCAAAGTTCCCAGGCACCAACTGACAAGATCACATTATCCCCTGAGCCTGGGTTAACCTGGGCACAGTGCTTTCAAAGGTGAAGCCCTTTGACGCCCTGTGCTGGAATACTGTGCACCGTCTTTACCACGAACAACAGTGGTGTTTTAGGGATTTAACTGCACCCTGTCTGCCTGCAGAGTGGAGATGTAATGTCCAGGCGTAATTCGGCCAGCTCTCCACCAGACTGCAACTGACTGAAGCCTGCTGTGCGTTGCAGAGCGTCTCTGGGAGCATGGGAGAGCCTTTTTATCCAGGCAGCAACTGTGAGGGCTGGATGCTGCAATGCATGTGGCATCTGGGAGGTGTCCAGCATTCGCAGCCAGCGATTCCCGCCGAGGGAGGCTGGCAGTGTGTGTACTCCCAGCTGTGGACTGTCTGGGTAGTACTTAAGAAGACAATTGTATTTTATACAAAGATAAATCATTTTACTTTCAAAATAGGAATATTCTCAATCCTTTCTCTCTCAATCCTTTTCCATCAGGAGCGGTTGCTGGCTCCTTTCCCCTTGGCGATGGCTTTTGACTCTTCTCCTCCTCCTCCCTGTCTATCCATCAGCAGCTGTGCCCTCCCTCATCCCCCAAAGCCTCTGTTTGGGGCTTCGCCATCCCATCCATCCCGCTTCAGCTGTTTCCCCGTGTTCCCAGGACTCTGTTTTGGCTCCTGGTGCCTCTCCCACGCCCTCAGCAGCTGTCGAGCTCTGCCCCTTGGAGCTTCTGGCCCTTTTTGGCTCCCTCCTGCCCCGACACACCCCACGCGTTGGGTTTTGGACCCTCTCTCCCTCCTGCCCGGCCTTTGCTGGCCGCCTTCATCCCCCTTCCCAGACCCCAGGCCCTGTGCCTTGGGCCCCGTTTCTCAGCCCTCAGCAGCTGTTCCCCGGGCACCTGCCCCCCGCACGGCTCTCAGCCCCGTTCCCCCCTCGCCTGGGCTGCAGCAGCTGTTGCTCGCTCCCTCAGGCCAGGCCTCGGTGGGGACCCTTCTTTCCTGGCCAGGCCTCGGGGTGGAACGGCAGCAACATTCCTCTCTGGCCAGCCCCGCTCCCCACAAGGCCCGAGGCCTTGTTCCCCCAGCTAGCGGCAGCTGTCTCCCCTGGCACCGGGCCTCTGCCTCGGGTTTCAGGCCCCTCTCACTGCCTTTCTCTGCAAGTATGGGTGCTGCCAGCCAGGACACTGAGTCTGGGAAATGGTGTGACCACGGGTCGACCGAATTCGTCACATCACGCTTCATTACTGTGACAGCACATCACAGCGGTGGCAAACAAGTTGTCAAGATGGCCTCCAGAAACAACTGCAAGTAGGGGGACAGTGTGGTCCACGGTAGAAACGCTATTAAAGGGGAGACCAGAGTGACCCGTAAGAAAATCTGTGATGTGCAGTGGCCAGCTTGGCCCTCAGGATTAATTAGGGCAGAGGCACTGTGCCCATACCCTGAAAAGAGCAGCCAGAACAGCTGTGGAGTAAGCCATGGTTTGCTGCAATTGCTCCTCAGCAGGAAGGACCTTCTTATGGAAGATAAATGGAAAACTGGCAACCACCAGTTGCTGTTCCAGTTTTGGGCAGGAAGGAGGTCTGCAGCAGCTGCATGTGCCATTCTGCTGCCAGCGCTGGCATGGCCTGTGGCACACGGAGAGGGGAATGGTCTGTGTGTGGTCAGGTGTGAATGCTGCAGTGGGATTTAGTTTTCTGCCTCACACTAAGCAAACTGCTCGTTACTGGGCAGGGGACTGGACTATGAGGGAGCTGCCATGCAGAAGAGACTTCTAGCTGCTCCCACCAACCAGAAGATGACATTTAAAGATAGCAGCAGTCTCCTTTTCTGACCCACTTGTTTACCTAGTGGGCCATGTCATGTTATTGCACCACCATAAGCTGCAAAAAAGGATGGTGTGACCAGGATGCTGGTTGGGGTACAGGACTGGTGCCTCATTGTTCAGGGATGTCCTCCTGCTGAGTCATCAGAGAGGACCCCCGACTATGGCAGCAGCCTTACACAGATGCTGTTCTTCTCCCTCTGGTACTCCAGGCGCACCCTGGGATGGAGGAACCAGGAGTTCACACTGGCTGGCAGTTCAGTCAGG
Organism: Charadrius vociferus; assembly: GCF_000708025.1. Lineage (NCBI taxonomy): Eukaryota > Metazoa > Chordata > Aves > Charadriiformes > Charadriidae > Charadrius > Charadrius vociferus. The sequence continues at coordinate 1,772,754 of NW_009646935.1, read as the reverse complement.
ACCTCACTTCCAAAAGTGACATCAAAACCCAAATAAGGGAGTCTGGACTGGTGTGGTAGTTAACATATCCAGAAACTCCATCTTCATTTTTTTAAACTTGAAGATGCACCACTCCATTTTTCTCTTGTGCCTAGCAGCAGCAGGTCACCTGGATGCCTCTTGGTACTGCCTCAGGGTAGTCTGTCTGCCAGCAAAGCCCCAACCTCTTCCCTCCACAGCCAAATAAGTATAGATGATTTATTTTGGAGCCACAGGTCAGACTGCCTTAGAAACGTTGCTGGGAAAAGACATACCTACTTTGAGCTTAAAGAAAAAAAGCCAAGATAGAAGAGGAAAAGAAATTAATAGGAATAGGAATGAAGGACCAGGACTGGATGCAAACCAGGACCGGGTGTAGATTGCAAAGGGAAGGAAGGTGAGGAAGGTTGAGGCACCTTGAAGGTGAGCTCAGATGTTTGTTGTGGGTCAGTTTGGAGGTGTAAGCAGCAGTGGTAAGGTAGTTTCAGTAACTGTCTTTTTGAAGAACATTCCCTGAAGGGGTTTTCCAATGTTGCTGGGCAATTTTGTGGGGCATAAGTATTGCATTCTGTCTGCACATAGGTTCAGCTTCCTGCTTTCCCATGATGTGGGACATGAATTAGGGACAGGCTTCTGCTTCAGCTTCATCCAGAAAGAAAACAGTTTCTCACGCCATGATGCATTCAAGACCTAAACCAGCACATAATAAATGGTTATGAGTAGGGGACTCCCTGCAAATACTCAAGCTAGTTCTGATTTAGAATACTAATTTAGGTGTCTGTGGTGTGTGATTTAATTCAGTGAAAGAGCTGGTCCTATCCCTAAAAGAAATGAAAGTAGCTGAAATCCATGTTACAGCGTTCAACTGTTTTTTCTATACTTCGCTGTATTTGGGGGAAGCGGGTATTGTGGTTTGTGTTTTCTTCTTTCTGTGTGCATCTGCCTTTCACTAATTACTTCATAGCTTCATTATCTGCTACTAGATACACCCTGTAGGTGAACAAAAAAGCCCTGCACTCATATGCAGACCCATGTTTGTCACTCTGAAGAGCAATATCCTTCAGAGAATGCCGTCTGATTCTGCTGCAATGCAGTGAGTGACTGGATGGGGTTAAAAGCCTTGCGTACAATTCCTGCTAGATGATCATTAATCTCCAGGAAAAGCCCTGTGTCTTAATTGCTATTGTATAATTAGTAACCTCTTCCATCTAACCAGTGTTAAGCTGAAACAGTAATGTGCCAAGTCACCATCATTCTCTCTAAATGAGGATCTAGAAGTACTGCTCTAAACAGTGTGTGACAGTGAAATTATTTTTTTTAAATACTCCTCTGAAAAATACTAAGACCAGCACCATCAGTGTTACATGGCCAGCTCTGAAAAACTAAAGAGCTGCCACAGATTGCTGCGGCATAAGTGACTAAACAAAGTAGTCCCCAAAATTGAAAATGTAAAGATGAGCAAAGTCTGTCAGGCTTTGAAGAAATATATGTATATGTGTATATATGTATTTTCCTTAGTATCCATGGGCTAGATATTTGAATATTTGGTATGGGTTTAATTGATAGCTCAGTGTCAATGGTAAATTGATTCAAATTTGCCTGTGGTATTTGGTATCTCTGTCTGGAAGAGCTTTCTGTCCTACGAAAAATATAGATATATTCTGTGAAACCAAAATTCAGATGTAGAAACATTGAAATATTTGATTTTGATAACAAAAAATTGTTATATATCAATAACTTTCAAGAATCATATTCTAGTAAATCTAAAATATTTTGCATAATATAAATTAAAAATAAAGGAAAACCAAATTCAAATGAAGACAAGTGTTTTTAAGAAATTCTTTGGATGAAACTGCACTTTCTGAGAAAAAAAATTCTCAATATTTTTTCCCCCAAAATACTTAGCATTCAGCTAGCCCAATTCTTAATCTTTAATGTCATTGTGAAAAGATTCTAGAAAACTGATAGAGCTAGCTGCCAGGCTGAATAATCCACCATAAATAATAGTGAAATTGTAGACAGAAAACTCAGTGAATGTGTTTTCTTCTCTGACACAGCTATAATTGGCATAACAAAATTAATGCAATAGAGATGAGCATCTGTTTTGCTTTAAGACAGTCTTTTTCCTGGTGTATTTTTCCAGGATTTATGCTGGCACAGATGACCATAGGATCAGGCCCAAAGAATTACTTGGTGTGTGTGATTTTGTGTAGTGCTGAATAGCTATTTGAAGACTGTTGTTCAAGAAGGGATTCATCTCTAGTTCTTTCTTCTCCTGCTCTTTGTGTGTGTTATATGGTTAAAGTGATAGAGGATTTCAAAAAATAAAACAATCTTCTCAGCTGCCTCTCTTTCTGAGAAGAGTTTGAAAAAATCAGATGAATCAGCAAGCGATATTTAAATAATTCCTCATTTTATTCAATCGGAATATCATATGGCATACTTTGTGCACCGTCAGTGGATTTTCATAAATGTTCATGTCCAAAATAGAGAGGTCAGAAGCTCTACCACCCTCAGCACACTGTCAGAAACTTTCTTTTAGTTAGTTCATTTTCTACTTATTAAATCCTCTAGACAGAGGCATCTGAATCTCTAGCACTCAGTAATAATTCAAATATAATTCGCCTTTACTTTCCTGCTTTGAAGAAGCTTCTCAGAGCTTAATACAGATTTTCCCTCTTCTCGCAGTAATTTCCAATATTCAGTGGTATCCTTTTTTGGGGGGGGGTTCTGCTTGTTCCCTATGGTCTAAAAAAAGTTAAACTTTTGAACATTCTTTAAGTTCAGAAAGGCACTTTTCTAAGTAGTTCCACCAAGCATAATAAAGCCCTGATCCCTGTGGAAACTATAGCTGCTGTTTTAAAGTAGTTATAAGGATGAGAGAGGACTCTATAATTTCTGCAGTTGCTTTCCGCATTTTCACCGCCTTGAAAAACACGTCTGATGAGCAACATTGGTACAAGTCCCGGGACAGCAAACAAATTCTGTATTAGAGAGAAAATATGGTCTGTCTTTAAGTTTGAGAAGTGTTTTATTAGTGTTGTTCCCATAATTTTAAATGACCCAAAAGTACTAATGGAAAACCAATGAGAAAAGAATGGACATTACAAAGAGAAAACGACGGGTGAAAAGGAAGGCTTCAGGCACTGGTTCTTTCCAATGAAATTCCTTGGAATTCTTTAACATTTATACTATATTGCTTTGATTGCTCATAGTAATTTCAGATGATCCTTAACGTCTGTTATATAATAATTTAGACAGTGCAAATGTAATGTAGGTATGCATACAAACACAAAATTCAGGCTTCTGCGTTACAGCCATGTTATGGAGATTCATGTTAGCATGGGAGTATTTTACTTCCACAAGCAAATTCAGATGCTTTAGAATAATTTTAGAAATTTCTTTACACTTTATTTAAAAAAAGGACAGAAAATGTGGAAAATCAGAAATTTGGGAAAAAATATTTATCAGTAAAAAGTACATTGTTTTGCAAATCTTAGTCTTGTGTATCTGTAATGGTTTTCTTAACTTACTACTCTTCCCGTGCTAAAAAGCTAGGTCTGTAATTAAAGAAGTTTGCACTGAGACTAAAGGTCACCTTTTTAATCAACTGAGCTTTTCAAATTACTTAAGGCAGTAATTCTCAGACTATTTCCAGAGCAAACTCTTCCAGGTGATAAAGGGATATTTCTATTGGTAAGATTCCAGGCACTAAAATTAAAGAATGCATTTCCAGATATTTTTCCATTAAGCCAATAATCTTTCTTCATCTATTGCGGCTGTTTCATATCTTCTGGGTTTTTTTGCAAAGTTTTTATACATGATCTTTTACGCTGTGAGTAAAAGTTAGGTGGTAATCAGATTTTTGAACTATTAGGAGAAATATAATAAAGAAAAGAGTCTTGAACCCTCATATAATTTTCAGCAAGGGATTTTATAGTCATATTCTTTTTCCTTAGAGAGGTTTATTTAGTTAGAAATAGTCTGGAATATGGCTGCTTATTTCACCTTGGAGACAGAAAACTGCTATGATTGCTTCATATCTAACCTACTTATTTGAATCAATGTATTTAAAGAGGTGAAAACCACTAGCGGATGAGGGAAGAAGGGTTGAGAAAAAGGTGGCTGTGGATGAGAGCCTTAAGCAATAAGCTACTTGGGGAAAGGAAAAAGTGATTGATCATTTGTACCTAGCTGCTTAGAACGTTTCCACTTCGCCTTCTGGGTTTCTCCCTCCTCTATTCTGCTGCGTGTTATCTGTGGATAAATTTTAAATTAAGGAGATGTAAATGGTTGGTGCAGAGAAGAATTGGTTGTGTGGAGGAAAGCAAAGAATCTCTTGCAGGGATAGTAAAAAGGTAAACTGTTATAATTTGAGGAGACAATAACTGGCAAACAGGGCAGTGTTTTGGAGCACTGTTTTTGACTATATCCCTTCAGAAATGTTTTACTGCAAAGGTTATGAAAAAGGCTGAAGATCTGCATGGTCCAGGGCTGCACCCTCCTTCCTTTATCTCTAGGAAGGAAATCTGGCAAATCACAGTTTCACAGATCACTGCCCATCAAGAACTGGAGACTACAAACAAAGGCATGAAGTGCTTCCTTGTATTCTCCTAAGTGTAGACCTTTTACCAAGAACACTAGTAGGCACCTGGTTTTGCTAAATTAACAATATTTATGATGATAACCAAAGTTACAAATGGTCATCAGAGGAGCAAACATGCAAGAAGACAGGTTGAAGAGAGCAGTTTAGAGAAGCTTGAGCACTTAATGACATTTAGCATTCTTTGATGTACCATTTTCTTGCTATCCATTCTCCTCTGTTACCCAGAAAATAGAAAAGGTCTGTAATTCATTACACAAATCATCATAATGCACTTAATTTGATTCATTCCTGTATACATTTATATTATGTCCAGAGTCATCCTTGTTATTTTAGAACATTAATATTCTTCAAAGAAATCTGCCCCATCACAGTGAGTGACTGGCTGGGGTTAATGGCCCTTGGCACAGCTCCTCCTAGTTGGTCATTAATCTCCAGGAAATGTCCTGTGTCTTAATTGCTATTGTATAATTAGCAACCTCTTCTATCTAAACAAGTGACATATGACCTGAAATAACAGTGTACGCAGCAACAGTCATTTTCCTCTGAGCGTTTGAGCTACGCCATAGGCAGATTCTCTTCAAGCAAAACAAGGCATGGGAAGTACATATCTATTCAAATAATGTGGGATGTGACACTAAAATAACATTCTGCAGATATGATCATTAATAAATGTCTTTTCTTAGTTTTCGGGGATGTCACTAGTTTAAATCAGCGACTAACCTGATGCCTGAAATTTTAAATGAGAAAGGCTGTGTTTGCCTTATTCCTCGTACAATTTACTGTTCCATATTTCTAATCAATACTGCCATTATATTTTCAGTCTGTCAGTTATCTACGGTTCTAATCACTGCAGGATCTGTATAAGCACACACACAAAACCAGAGCACACTGCTACATGGAATATAATTGTGTTTTTGCTTAGAGCCTGGGTCATGAGAATCTGTTCTCTGCATTCTTTGCCATTAACAACTTCTGTCTGTGCTTTGTTTCCTTTCCCCATCCTTTGTCTACTTACAAATTGCATATTTTGATCGTAACCCCTTATAACAGAAATTAACTCTAAGTGTGTGCACAGTACTTAGCCCACATAGGACTTTTGCACACTGGGTCAAAGGAACTTTTAGAATTCAAAAGTAGACTTTCATCTTTGCAATTGACTTTATAAATAAAAGATAAAAGCTTTATTTGTTTAAGGTAGAATATAAATATGAATGGTCTGTTAATATGTCAATTTACATCTTCTAAAATTTGATACTGTTTGCTAGTGATATCTCAACTCATCTTGTACTTTTCCATGTGACAGAGTAGTGAACATTACACAAGTAAAGTCTTGACTGTTTTCCTTTTCTGTTTTGGGTTGGGTTTTTTTTTGGCGAAAAACATTCATATTAGGTGTTCATTATCAGTGTAATTCAAACTGTTGAAATCAATAGAAATAGATCCAGTGACTTACAAGGGCTCAACTTCATGGAAATTATTTTGTAAATGTAATAGTTACGGATTCTGTTATCAAACAGAAAATTAGATTACTTGGGTTACAAGCTGGAGAAACTCCATGTTTGTGGATGGTTCAGCATATGTAGAGTTTGAGTCTTGTTTCAGTAATAATTTTTCACACATTTTTTTGAATCATCAAATGGCAGCCCAGCTGTTCTACTTTGCTCTGTAATACCACTGAAAGTCCAACTGTCCTAATCTACATATACTATTGCCAATGCCCATCTGCTTGTAATGCGGAAGAATAGATGAAAAAATGGGGCCAGAACAAATGGAAATCTTAATAAGCTCATTTTAGCTGCACTACTGGATTTTGTGAGCTTCCATGGATTTTAAATACAAATGGATATTATACATTTGTCTAGTTTTATTACAACATGGTAGTAATAGAAAAATTGTGGAACCTACAGCTGAATCTGATGTTGTCCTAAGCATGTACTGAGTCATTTAGTAGCTGTGCATAATTTATTTTAATTCAAACTGTGGACCAGTTTTTCAGCTAATTTGAACTAGTGGACTTCTGTTGCTGATTGGCCTTCAAAATCTGTTTTACATCGACTCATTTGTTTATTTACGCATTAAAAAAAGTTCAGTTTCCTTTAACTAAAGAAGTGTCTATCAAAAACACTCAACAAAAGCTTTATTAAAAAACATTTTATTTTATTATATATAAATATAATATATATTTATTCTAGCCTGTTATTCTAAAGTCTATGTAAAACTTCTGCTAACTTAAAAAAAGAGCTAGCAAGACCAAGTTCACCTCATAGCTGAGGACTTACATAGCTAGTTTTGGTCCAAACCAACAAACATTAGCGAAAGTTATAAATGAATACAAACCTGTAGAATTTATGGGAGAATATGTGCAACAGAAATGCATTCATAATTTACCATGCTCTGTGAATGCCATGGGAGTAATTGTTTCCTTTAAGTACTTGGCAAATACTGCTAGTATCCATTCAAAAAAGTAATTTTCCACTCCGAGAACTTCTACTTGTAAGCACTCATGGAAGGAACAGCCAGCAATACAATGCCTTCTCTGCAGTTCTCCCTGGCTCCATTCACGTAGTCAAGGCAGAAGCTTTAAATGCAGAAGAAATGAACAGCTGTTATCAAATCCACAAATAGATGCGGAAAGATCGTCTTCTCATGACAGCAAAAGTTCGTGGTTATTATGTAGTTGTAGTTAGTTTTCTGGTTTGCATCTCTAAGCAAATCCTTTTTGTAGTTTGAGGCAAAGTTCTACAATCTTCTTAAAATGAAATATATTTGCAACTTTGAAAGAGATTCACATGATAGAAAAAAACACCTGTTCTTTCATCTCCATGTGAACTACAGTGCTGTCTTTTCTGTAACTAAATAAATTGCACTTTATGGACTGGACAAGCCTTGTTAGTTAAATAGGTCAACTGGCTTCAGTGCCAAAACGTGCAGAATTTTGAGTGTTCTAAAGAAAGTGAATATATTATCCATAAGATAGTTAAGTGATAAACATTTGCATATATATGCACCTAATTAGTAAGTAATATGGACCTATTTAGTAAGTAAGGGAATAGAGATGCAGCCAAACAAATAGATAATAGTTTATGCAACCATGCCTGCAACTATGGTTTATTGTCTCCTGTTCATGTAGTTCCAGCTTGCTGCTTGTCTGTACGATGTATTGATGAGAATCATCCTTCTGTTCTAGAAAGAGCTAAATTTTCAGTACAGTACTGTTAGAGTCTTTTTCCTGTCAGTTTCTCTTAGGTGTCAAAAATTTTAATTCACATCACAGAATGTAAATGTCATTAAAATATTTATTCATAATTTTTAGTATTGATATTGTGATAGAATTTAGATGTCGCCTTGATGCTTTCTTGGTTTTGGGTTTGTAGAAGCAAAAAGTAAAAGATTATTCTAACAGCGCTTCTCTTAAGTATGGATTTGGTATTTACCGTACATCTCCATATTTACAATATATCCTAAGTTCAGTGAAATGGAATTTAAGAAGTTCTGCATGATTTTGCAGAGTAGTTGAGATTTGTTCATCAGAGGATAGATACTTTTCTCTCTGAAGAAACACAAAATGTAACAAGATTCTACATAATGTTTGCTGTTTTCAATATACTGTGTAAATTAATCGATAGAAACAGGCTTGTCATCATACCAAAGAGAAAAATTGTCCATATCCAAGTATACTGTATCTAAAACTGGGGTTTTTTTGTAGTCAGAGATGTATATAGCTCTCACTTTTATGCATACTACCAGATAGGCTAGGGCTCAGGGGAGAGAAAAGCTATTGGACAGCTGTGTTCAATTACCAGTATCAACTCATTATAAATAAGTAAATACTTGTACGTGTGTAGAGTGTACCTGATCAATACAATTCTTCATCAGTACTTCTGTCTGTAGCTACGCAGCTTACATTTTGCAGAAAGATGGTTTTAAATTCAGTTTTAGTTTTGGTTACCTTTTTTTTTTTTTTATTCCAAACAGAATAGCACAGAGAACTTGTACGTTTCTGATCACATAACCATTCTTTATGTGTCCAGACTTCAAGAAGAATCTTAAGAATGAATGGTGTATTTTCTGCTCTGTGTTTGTTCCTTCTTTCAGATCAACCTTGCCTCTCAGTATTAAACCCATATTCAGATTAGCTTCATGCAAAGCATCTGTCAGTTATGCTCTTTCACTTCATCAGTGTTTTGATACTTCTTGAAGTTTTAAGAACTTCTGCAATTTAGTCTGCTTTTTAGGAAACCATATATTTTGAATGGTACATGAAAGTAGAGGCAATTTTATTTAGAGTTTTAAAATTCTATTTGTTCTGATGCAAAATTATGTACTAGGGCAACACAATGTAGTTGTTATATAGATTTGGGAAAATAAGTTTTTTCCTGTCTAAAAATGTTTGCTATAATCTGGTAAAGTAACATTAATAATACAAAAGCTCTTGTCCAGAAGTTCTTAAAGGATGTGTGGTAATGTGTAGGAAAGTACTGAGATAGAAATATTTTCCTGTATTTTTCTACAAACCAAATACAAATTCATAGGACAGAACGCAAAGAGAAAAGGAAAAGAATGAGGTAAAACCACGTGTTAAGCTCAGAAACACAAAAGATAGAAATGGCATAAGCCTTTTTCCATCCATTGGTTAGCTTTTTGAAAACTGGATCAGAAAAGTGTAGGCATGCATTCTGCTGTCTTATGCAGAAGAATTATGAAAATGCTATATGCCAGTTCGATTAATTAGTGACCTACAGATGCATGCACAAGACATTCTTTAAAGTGCTTTTTAAAAAATGCATAACAGATATTTAAAGAGTAATTTATTATTTACCATTTTTACAAGTACTTCTAGAATATCAAGTAAAAAGATTTAAAATCATTATTTAAAAAAAAAGTTTTCATCAGTGGGACTTTATTTTCAAAGATGACAGCTGGACCAGACTAATTCCTTATATACCAGATACAGTGGTAACTAATCCTATAACTTTATATGTATTAAATACTGTGTATAATTGGATCATAAGGTTGTGGTTAACTCATTTGGAAAAATTACCAAAGCCATAATTACTCACAAAAAATGTGAACATCTCTTATGTGTACACTAATCAAGGATATGTATCATGTGCCCCAGGATATGCACTACTGTACTGCACACTTTATACAATTTAACGGATACTTGGCATTATTTTATATGACAGATTGTGAAGCAGAACTTTGCAGCATTGTAAATATACTACACTTCTTGGAATCTTTTTAGTCTCCTTTTAAACAGTTTTGATTACATTAAAAAGAATTCCTTCCACGTCACATATTCTTAAAATGCTCAATATTATGTTTTTTGAAATTGCATATGTAATTGCCTGCTTTAGAGCACTGTAGATTAACAGTTCTACTGTATGATTTGAAATGTTTCTTACTGCAAATCATAAGCTCTGTTTAAGTTTGAATTAATTGCCCTGTTATCCCTTGTTGCCTTCTTACCAGGGACATGGAACACAGCTAAGTGTTGCAACTGCAAGTCCACCTCTGTTATTAGTTTTTATTCCTAAATTTAGAAACTTATTCTTCTTTTATTTGCACAAATGGTATAAAAAAAGAGCAGCTCCGTTGCTTAATGGTTGAGTTAAGGCAATGTCCAAAGAGTTTTAGGAACTTACCCAAAGTCAGCTGAAGTCAGGGAATTTCAAGAGCAGAAGTTAAGAAAAGAAGCGTGTATCTTTTCTCTGTGTTGTCATGTGTTATGTGTAGGGGTTTTTTTTATTTTTCTCTTTTGATTTTTGCCCTCACTGAATACTGCTTCCACCTAGAGTGAGAAATGAGGCATAGTTATTTTAATGGGTTCCTAATTCACTGGTGAATGCTGAGTCCCATGTTAAAAAGCAGCAAAACCAGACAAAATGATATTTTGACCCAGAGAAACATGGAAAGAGAAGAGAAATAGTGCATAAAAGAATAAGCCAGAGCATAGTAACAAAGTGTTACTAGATATCCTACTAGATATAGACTATTGTAATTACATCCTGGGATGATGTAGACTATTAAATAAAAATGTTAACATCTTCCTAGCAATGGAAACTATGCATAACTGTTCAGTTAATGTTTAAGTAAATAAAAGGAAGAAGATGAATAAATATATTCACAAAAGAGGGAAGACCCCTCTGTTTATTGCCAAGCAGCAATTCCCATTTCTGTCTACAACTTTTGTTTTCTGTTATGGGTGAAGAAAACTCATGAATGGTAAACAGCAGTGTTGAATCATCAATTAAGTGGAACTACCTTGACTATTTATTTTTATGTTGTTTTTCTCAAACATACTTCTTGCCAACCAAAAACAAATTTCTCAAATGCTCAAATAACATCTAGTACATTTAAAGTAATTCTAGAGTTCTGTATACCAGCCGTCACTGTAGCATCAGAGCTTCTCAAATGAACTAAAGCAAGCAATTTATGGATTATGGATTTTGGTTATAGTAAGCAATTTAGTGGCCATTTTTATTTTTTCTTGCAATAAATACAGTAGCATTTAGATAGCTCAAATACTTGCTAGCATCCTCTGATACTCATCCTTATAGTCAGAACATCAGATGGAAAAGTCATTTGCCCTAAACAACTTCATGCAAGATTTTTACGGTGATGACAACTAGTCCGGATAGACATTGTTCAATAGCAGTCTGAAACAGCACATCATTTATCAGGGAAGAAGTTAAGCTTTCAGGCTGGTGTCTTGTGAGCAATTTGAATCTTTTCTGACTCATGAGTCCACAATAAGAGAAATTAATTATGAAATGCCAGGTTGTTAAAAAGATATATAGAAATATATATCTCTTAGGTACCTATAAACCATTACTTACATAAATTTGTCCATCTCCCCATCTGGATACTAATGGATAAAGCATGGTTAAGTACCAAGCCACTGCTAAGATAAAGGTAATTTTTTTCTTGGTGCACTTACAAAATAGGATGCCCCACTGCAAAAAAAGATTCCAAATATGTTAACTATAATTATAAGCTACAGCTATCACATACTGATGGATGAAACAGTTAAGGGAAAAAAATCTTCAGGACACATCCATCTTTCCCACTAACATCCTCGCTGTTTTATCAAGATACAGCTTCAACCACTTGATATCTATGAAGATGCTGATCTCAGAAAAAGAGCAGTGTGAACAGTGCAGTTGTCAACTGACATGAGGCGAGGTGAAGTGGATGTCATTTCTGTTCTTTATCTCATGGTATTTTATTAGATTCCCAGTGGCGTGTGACAGACATTAAAAATGGTAGGAAAAAAATGAGATTGCTTCTAAGTAGCCTCGAAAAGTTTTTTGGTTCTTAAGAATAAGAAAGAAGTTAATTTGTGAATTTCATTCTGACTGATATTACTGCATGTAATAAAGTGGACTATTTTAATTACATCCTGGGATGATGTAGACTATTAAATAAAAATGTTAACATCTTCCTAGCAATGGAAGCTAAAACCATGTACAATTAAATGTAAGATCTTGATCATGGAGACTCTTGTCTATTAAGGTTGCCTACAGCTTTGTATGTAAAACACTGAGGATTATAAGTGTGAGTTTTCAGTTATAAGACATCCTCAGTTATCAGGTATGGATTTACTTACAAACATTTTAACTTCTGAAATGTAAGTTTAAGAATGGTATGGAGTATTCTTGAAGAAGATATAGTTTTGCTAACATTAAAGGGGAAAAAAGCACATTTGGGAAGCTTAAAGAGATACTATCATCCGATGACTATATAGGGAAATCTTCATCAAAACCCATTAAATTTGAGATATGAATCTAACTCTTTGATTTCAGTTCTGCAGCTGATGATACTATCTGCTGAAAGCCTAGCAAAATCGAGATAATTGAATTTTAGCAGCAAATACTCATTATTTAGGAAACTAGCATATTTAAGACCAAAGTCTGGTTCATGTTAATCTAATGGTAATCTGATTTAAATGATCACATTTTGGTCACTATAAATCAGATTGTGAACATTTTTAACCAAATACATGGTATCCACTTATTATGAAAGTCATGTTCTGATAGCACTTGCAATAGATTTGCAAAAAAATAAATTTCTTCACCACAGAATGATGCAAAAATATAGAAGGAGCCTGATTCTGATCTCAAAATAGTTTTGAAACACCATGTACACTTGAAAAGCAAAAGACCTCTTTTTCTTTTTTCCCTCAAAATATAGCATAAATGAAAATGAACACATCCTTAACTCATATAAATTGTGGGTCTATTTCAGTGAAGCAATACAACATTAAATAAGATGTGGCCTTTAAATACAAACAAATTCCAGTCGTCACATACAGTAATTGTGCTGTTTTTAAATAAGCAATGAACTACTGGGATTTAAAGATGGTGATACTTTTTTGTTTTGAAGTTAGTTCTGAAAAATGACATATAAACAGGGAGATGGGATTTTTCCTAGATGCACCATTTTAGTTGTCATATACATGTTTTAAAAGTTCTAGTATCACCAGTGTTTATCTGGCTCAAATATCTGGTTTATATCATTTTGTTAATTGCAGAGCTGCCTTCAACTGCACACAAATATTATCCTGTGCCAATATATTCATGCTGGCAGAAACCTTGCATGCAAAGGAGCCAGAAACATAGAAAGGTCCAAGACTGTTAATTTTTAGAGCCATTCATGAAAATTCTGTTTCGCAAGGGAACAATATAACATATGCAACAGCTAGACCATCCCCACATCTTCTTCCTGTTTATTCCATACTTGCACTGCCTTGACTATTGTCGATATAGTACCTTGCAATTTAGTAATAAAGTCAAGCCCCAAATAAACACACAGAACAGTTTGCAACATGTTTAAAAATGCTGATCAAACATCATAGATTTGATGTCTGAGGCAAAATGGGCTGAATATTGACAGACCCTATGAAATGTGTTAGTTTCATCTGCATATGTAAAGATATATTTAAAATGCGTTAATTTATTGTATAATTAAAAATTGTACAATAAAATTGTATAATAGAAACTGTACTTTTAGGGGGACACTATGAAAAACAAAAGAGCCTTTTCACAGCTTCAGCAGAACCTGGAAAGGAATCTCAATACATGCCATGGGGGTACAATGTTTTTGAGGAGGTAAAGTTTGAAGAAACTGAATTATTTAAGTGAGATACTGTGTTTGAATATCTGGAATAGAAGATTTGTCCATTGTTGAAGGTCTATGGAAGGTCTTGGTTATACTGTAAGTTTGACTAATGAAAATTTTTGAGGCTGGAAAACTAAGCAGTAACTAGAAATGTAAAGTGTTCTCTGGTGTTTGGAGACTCTAAAGTAGTATATGATAAACTTTGTTTAGGACATTTGAAATTGTTTGCTGATGATCAGATCTGGAAAAAGAAGTTAAATCTCAAATTAGAGCATTACCAGATTATTTCTTTGATAGTTTAATGGGCTAATGGACAGAGGTCTGTTTTTTGTACTATCTTAGTAGCCAAGCCTGAGTATTCTCAGAAAAAAACATTGAGGGGAAAAAGCTTTTAAGCATGCCTAATTAAAAGGCATATATGTAATCACTTCGCTAAGAAAAGCTGCAGATGAGCTTTATCAGATTTTAGCTGTTACAGATAATTCAGTGTTACAAGCTACCATGGAATAATAATTCTGACCTAGAAATCTATGGAAGATTTAAGTTAAGGCTGTGATACGCCACAGCAGAAATTGAGGAACAAAATTTATGCATTTCAATCACATTTCCTCACTGAAAGTATCAAACCTGGGAGTGCAGAAGTGGCAATAGAAATGGAAATGAAGGCAGTCCTGCTAAGCTTGAAATTATTCAAGGGTGGCAAGTTTGTCAGTTTTACAACACACCTTCCAGAAGTGTTTACAATGCTAATACATTTATCTAAAGAGAAACTTGTGATTTTTAAAGCTGCTGAGTCACATTTTGCCTTTACCGAAGTGGAGCAATCAGTCGCCAATACAGACACACTGCACAGCGTAATGTGAAATTACAGATCAGCTGGACACATCCACATGTGTCCAAGCAGAAAGATTGTTAATCAACACGTCGAACAGCTGTTAAAAAGAGAATGCTATATGTCACAGGAAACAACTGGAAATTGTTCTTCCTGGTAAACAGGCTTTTCACAAGTGAATGTGAGGAGAGTTGCATTAGAATCTATTCATGTGCTTTTTTAGAAAATCATGGAATAGAATAAAAATAAAACACTTAACCTCTTTGCTGCGTACTAGCAGTGTTCCAAAACGATTCTGGGATCAAACAGGAGACTCTCTGTAAAAAAGTAAAGCTTAAAGCGTGACAATTGATAGCCATATGACACAACCAGAATTAATCAGGCAAAACAATTGAAAAACTTTTTATTTTTCTTGCTAACTTGGTAGATTTCTGTTAATTCTTCATGAAAAGAGAAGGAATCACTTTGTCTATTTTTTTTAAAGTTGAGCTATTTAGGAGACTGAAATTTAGGAACTGAAACTACAAAGAAAAATATTTTATCTCACATTAGAAAGGCATAAGCACTGTAGCAGGAAACGGAAGGCTTAACCTGTTAGAAATGTTCTTTCTGAAGAAGCGATTCTAAAATACCCCACCCATTCATAAATTAGTGTTAGAAATAAAAGTGCTTTATGATCTCCTTGGGGGGGGAGGGAAGCATAATGCATTTTCTTGGAGAGTATAATTGCATATATTATACTGTAACTGGACTAAGACATTCTTACAGTGACTTATCACCATAAAAGCATCCTGGTGTCTTGGAGAGTAGCTGAGAAATTTATATGAAGCAAACCTGAAATTTATAAAGGTTAGAACTGTCAGTATTTAAATATTAATTTAATTATGATCCGTGAAACTAACTGGACAATTAAAACAGGAAGACAAAGTAGAAAACAAAGCACATAATAGATGTTGAAATATATCTTGTTTTAAAATAAAGTGTTTAGAAAAATCATGCCTTGTTATGCAATTATAGGCCAATTGAAGGCATAAGATCCTCATCAGTGCTAACACCTAGTATCATCGTATACAGTAATATAGTAAAATCCTACACTTATGTCTTTTATGATCTATGCATTTAACTTCAAAAAGAATTATTAATACTTACTGTTCTATATTAAAGTCATAAAGGAGTTTGGGCACTTAGGTTTTAAAAAAGAGGAAAAATAAGAGTACTGTCACCTGTCAGTGCAGTCTTTGGCAAATTTTCTGATGCTTATCTAAAAGTTCCCATATATACTTCCTTCAATAGCATAGACCATAATCTGAATAATGCAGCCAAGTCTTCTTATATTAGTCTTTGATTTCTGTGTTGTATTTGTGTACATTCAAGGGATGATGTGGGGGCAGGGTTGTGTTATGATGATTTAAGCAGAAATAGTGTCTCCGGTATATGCTGTATGTAAAACCAGAAGAAATGTAGGCAGATGAATGCCTACATTTTAATTACTTCTTCAGGTAAATGTCTCCATTTCTTTTATCAATCACAATGTGCACCAATTTTTAATTCTCATTTTCCTGTGAGAATATTGAAGCGTGAATGATTCAGGATTCCCAAACTGTAGAAACTTGAACAGAAGAAAGATGTCCTGTATTTTATTTCCCCATTTTATTTGTGTGTTTTCATGGTAACTGGCTAAATGATATGTCTTAGTACTCTTACATTGAATTTTCTTCCTTCTGTTCTTTTACAAGTCAAAATACTATCTATAGTCTGTGTCATTTATGAAAAAAACCCAAACATTTAGCTTATTTTTGAGAATATTTTTGCAGGCCAAAAAAAAGCAAACAGGAAAGAATTTTATCTTCAGATAACATTGGATCATACAGGGTTTTTTTCATTCATAGCAGCCATGTCACAGTTTCACACTGTGTATTGACAGACTTCATAATTGTAAAGGAGTACCTACTTTATCTAAATGATAACATGCACAAACTGGATACAGTAAGTAGCCTGCAAAATCAAAACCGGCATTTAAGAAGATATGTGAAAGTATAGACTACCTTGTCAACTTTCTTTGTCGCTCTTCTTTCTTCTCAAAACTTTGAATAATATTAAAGCATAGAACCCAGGAAAATATGCTGTCATATTAACTAAGCTTTGCTAATTTTCTGTGTTTTCCTGGAACTTTGGCTAGAGCTATAGCTAGGCTGGGCTTTTGTTGAATGGAGGCAGAAGTGAAACTTCTGAGCTTTGTGAGGAACTAAAGGTTTTAGCACTCATAATTAAAAATTTCATGGGAACCAGCAGTGCAGCTTTATAAAATAACAAATGCTTCTAGTGCTCAACAGGTCTCATGTCTGTGAAAAACACTGTTTCATGGGAACAATGATTATCTGATTATCACTCCAGCCTCCTCTCTGAGTAAGTCTCTACTCAAATTCAGTTATTTGACAGATGCGGGAAAGGCAAGAGCCTTAAAACTGTTACTGATGCTTCTTCTTCCTCTGACATAGCTGCTTTTTTCGCTGTTCACCAATATGATCATAGTCTGCAGCTCTTTTTAATGGTCATTGTGCATATTTTTTAAGTTATTCAAAAAACTCTCTTTATCTCTCAGCATGTTTTTTTCATGGTTGTACAGATTCTGTGGAAATTACTGCCTTGGTTTTTTTTCATGGTTTTGAACAAAACCTCAAAAAAAGTAGAGAAAGAGAAATGTAAAGAAATAAACCTTAAAGTTTACATTTAAAGTTCAGAAAGCGGATTGCACCATCAATATTATTTATTTATTGGATAAGGGCAATTATTTTTAGCAACTAACATAGGGCAAGAAAACGTGAAATGCTAAACTTTACACATTATTTTGCTTATGTGACAGTTTTGTGTCAATCCATATCCTCTCAAATTAGGTTTAACAATCTATAAAACCATTCAAATAAGTAATTCAAATAAACCTACAGTTCATGTTAGCATAAATCAGTTAGAAATATAGTGAGAAAATATTTGGAACTACAGGTTTTCCTTGTTTTCTTTTCGTCATAGGAAAATGATCTTACCCTTTTCTCTTAGTTTCTTCATTTGTTAAATGGGCCAGATATAGGGATGGATTGCTGCTGGGTATTGCTCCTGAAAGATATTTAAATGCCCAACTCATAATCCTAAGCAAGAACTGGTTTTGCACATGGAGTATGTTGAAGACCTTGCTGTTATGATGGAAAAAACCAATAAAGCAACTACGCTAGTTGAACATTGTGAAGACACCCTGCAAAATATTTGCCTGCAAACATTTGAAACTCCAGCTTTGACCTAATTGGTAAAAGGAAATTGTCCTTTGTACTTTTTGTAAAGGATTGTTGGTTTATTTTTCAGAAGCTGTGTCTCAAGCTAGAGGCCAGGAACCTTACTTATTTCCCTCCCATTTTTGTTCTGAAACCATACGTATGTTGAAAAGAGGAAGCTGAAAGCTTTTGCTAGACTTTTCAGATGTTCGCAAAACAAAATTAACCTTTGACATTTTGCTTAGGCTAAAAAATGAAAGATGTTTAATCTTTGTTGTTTGGAGTGCAGATGGTTGAAAAATTGTATTAATAACAAAAAAAGTATTTTACTGTTTGTAGTGCTGCCAGTGTGGATACAACAAATAAAACCTAGGGAATTCAAACGGAGTAAGAAACAATACATGGCTTGAAATATTAGATAATCCATGACTGAGTACACAGAGTAGTTTTAGAACAAAATGAAATTTAATACCAGCTCAAGCCATAAACTCCATTGTCTATCAAATTGAGCAGCCTAATGTGTCTAAGTTTAACATTTTAAGAGAAAAAATACTCCTGTAAAGCAGGTAGGTTACTGTTAAAAGATGTAGGTGGTGGTGAAAAAATTCCCCCATCCTCCCCTCACCTTTAGCATTGACCAGTTCATCCCTGAAACACAATATCAGATTTTTTTCCCTTAAATCTGCTTGTAAAAATAATAATTTTTAATAAGGCTGGAATTACTCCAGTTATTCTGCCTTCTCCAATGGTTACAGTTTCTCTGGGTGAACATCAGTGCAAACATTATTAGAATGGAGCCTATCAATCGGTTTTCTCTCACTCTGGGGTGTATTCCTGGACTTTGTGATGCTCTTTACAATCACAGGCATTGTACATGAATTGCTAAATAAACTCAAACCTTCAGACATGTAAAAATATATTAGCTATGACCCTAGATAATAGGGGAATTGCCTTTTAGAAATAGGAGGTTATTTTGCAATGCAGTAGCAGATAACATACAACAGCACCATTCCTGCAGATCAGATAAGAAAAATGTACATGATATACTTAAATGGTATAAGTCCATATAGCTTCATCCACTGCAGAGGAGCTAATATTGGAGCTTCCATGAATGGCGTACATAAATTATAAGTGGCCAATAGTAGAGAATGGGATGCCTAATTTGTAGAGAGAAATATGATGACATAGATAAATAGGATGTCAGAAGTAAATGTAGTAAAGAAAATACTTTTTTTAAAAAATGTAATTTTCAAATTACAACTTTGAGGTGTGGTTTTTTTTTTTTAACCAAATTGTACCAAACTTAATGATTTTTGAGCTGAGTTAATTTAAAATTTACAATAAAAGAGAAAAACGAAGAAGACCAGGGTCACTGAGAAGAAAAACAGAAGGTTGGCAACTAATTAGCTTAATTCTGCTAAGGGACTAAAAGATTTATTTGTCTTGTTACTGATAGAAGAAACAGAAAGTATCATCCCAGAGACAGTTGCATTTTCCTGAGGGAAAGAAAAATGCTAAAGACTTTGCTGTTATGCTGGAAAAGACAATAAAGCAATTACTCCAGCTAAAATTTGCCAAGCAATAGGCCCAGGTGAATTTGATTGCTGAGTTCCGTAGGAATTAGCAAGAAAAATGGTTAAAATTTCAAATACACATTTTTGATTCAAAAACTCATAAAGACAAGAGCTCTTATGAAGGTCATCAACTTAACTGTTTGACGTTACACACAGGAAAACATCAATACAATGAGTATCAAAGGAAACAAATAATGCCAGTTTAAATGGCAACATATTAAAAATTTTCACCAGTAACAACAGGCAGCTAACTTGCTTCTCTATAGGGTCCCAAACTCTAATATCCATTCATGACAATTGAGAAGTTCTGTCATTTTTCTCCTGATAGCTTTTGCAATGTAATGCATGCCTTTCAGTACAAGATTCAGAACACCATGAAAGTTACTAAAACTTTAGCAGTAGTCTAGTATCTATTGAAAGAAATACAAATCTTAAAAAACTAAACACCTTAGATGTGTGATTATTTTCACATATTATTCAGCAAAATGCTGATTTATACATTCATGCAGACCTGCTGCAGAAATGGCATTACAACCTAAGTACCAAGAACAATAGAAAATCTTGTCCTTTAGATATGGAGTTTAGATATAACTTTGGCAAAGTATGAAAACCTTTACCTGTAGATGATGAATTCCTTTTGGATGAACTTATTATTAGAAGGAAAGTTCTTTGTTCAAAACACATGAAGCAATCTATGGTGTTTTAGAATTATAGTAAGACACAAATACTGCCAGGACAGTACAAAGGAAAACTTTCAATATCCACATCTTTATATGGGAAATAAATAGATTTTGATATGTAATATATATATGAATGCTTGTAGCTGCCATGCACAGAAACAATGTTGCTTTTTGAAGTGCAATCTACAGAAAAACTGTGAGCACTTTCATGTAAAGTTTGCATTTTGCAAAGAGCAATAGTTCTAGCAACCTTTGCTAGTCCTATCATTTCTACTATGAACATTGACAGATAATTGGTTTGTCTGTTCATTGAGCTTCCATTTTTCCATGTAAAGCTAGACAAGTTTTTACAGGACAAAAATAACTAAAATGTGGATATGAAGCACAAATGAGTGCTTCAGTCACGTCTGTAATTTTAATCAAAACACTGTATTTTAGAAGATTGATAGAAATCTGTTGACTAAGTGAAATTCATACTGTACAACCTATATATTATTTAGTTATTTTAATGGTTCTGAATCAACCAAAATTTATGGTTATAATTACTTTGTACAAAAATAATTATCCTTACTGCATGCAATAAACTAAGTATTGTCTGAACAGAACTGAGCATACTTCTAAATAGCCAAACAATTTTTTTCAGATGGTTAAGCTGCCTTTGTTACTAACTTTACTAGAGATATTTCTTGGTATCAATACATGCAGTAAAAACATGGTCTGAACATTTTGGAATCGTAAATCATGGCTCATCTAACACACCTGTTGTCAGTTGACCCTACACACTACTACACACTAATACAGCCACTCACTTTCCCCCAGTGGGACAAGGAAGGGAATGGGAAAAGCAAAAGTTAAAAACTCATGTGTCAAGATAAACACAATTTAATAAGTGAAGGAAAGAGGGGAAAAAACAAGTGATGCAAAGGCAACCACTCACCCCACAAGCAGACTGATGCCCAGCCAGTCTCCAAGCAACAGCTACGTTTGAAGACAAAACCTCCCAGTTTTATTGCTGAGCATGGCATTATATGGTATGGAGTATCCTTTTGGCCAATTCAGGTCAGCTGTCCCGACTGTGTCCTTTCCCAGCTTCTTGCCCACTCCCAGCCTACTCGCTGGGTGGCAGAATAAGGACCAGAGAAAGCCTTGGTGCTGTTCAAGCACTGTTCAACTATAGCCAAAGCATTGGTGTGTTATCCACACTGTTTTAGTCACAAATTCAAACCACAGCACCATATGGGCTGCTATGAGGAAAGTTAACTCCAACCCAGCCAGACCCATCACACAACTACAGTCTTTCTTTGGTAGGTCATGTACATGTATACTTTTGCAGGTATTCAATTCATTGTGTAACCTAAAATACATACTTTCACTGCCACAAACTCAAATCTCTCAATGCACATTAAAATGCTTCTGAAATAAATAGCAAAATATACTGTTTCTTTATTGTCACTTGGTTATTAGCTTCCTTATCAGGTGCAAGACTATCCTCCATAGGTATTTTAAGCATTCAGTCTTTACATTTCAGATTATACAGGACCTTGATGTCCATGAAGTGCATGAATGAGCACGTTGTGATGAACTGCAGCTTGATACTTAGCAGAATACTGGACAGACCAAATCTTACCTCTATTAGAGGTTTCCTTTAAGAAAGTGTGTAAGGTTGTATGATGTTTTGGAAGACTGCAAGATGGGGAACATAGTGCCAAATTTCAGAATTGCAATTAAAAAGAGCCAAGTGTAGCTTGCCAGCTTAACTTTAGTTCCTGGAAGATTTCGGAACAAATATTCAAGCAAATGATTTGTTAGCAGTTGCAAAGTAAGGAAGAGATGTAGTAGACATGTATTTGTCAGCAAAAATTACATTAAACCAATTCTTCAACAATTGTTAGAGACTGTCAAGAAGCAGCAGATGTCATGTATTCTTAAATAAATCTTTAGGCACTGTCTAACAAGACATTCTCTTAAGCAAGCTAGGGAATCTTGGGCTAGGTTAAGTTTCTAAATTGCTAGTAAATTGCACACAAAGTTGGCTGGATAACTGTGGAAGTTATCAATTCTTTGGAATCAATTCTTTGCTGCTTTTCTTTAATCAGCCTGGATGGTAGAGCATAGACCAAGTTTAATAAATCTATGATAACACAGAGCTGGGAAAGAGAAACAGTATACTCAAGAACAAGCTTTGAATCCAAAATAACTTTGACAAATTAGAGAAAAGGACTAAAGATATGCTAAAAGTCTGTGGAAACAAGTGGAAGGTGCTAGGCGTAGGAAGGAATTATGGACAGCAAAAATATGCTGTAGAAAAAAACTGGTGAAATACTGTTTCTTTGGGAAAGAATCTGTGAGCCTGCATGTATCACTTTCAGAACAGGGGTCAGCAAAGCCATTAAGTTGTAAAAAAATCTAAGAACATTTTATCTCTTGTAAATGGAAATAAAGCTTGTAAGACATGGCGAAGTAATTATCCAGTTCTGCTCAGTGCTGTACTCCAGGCTGGAATTCTGCATCCAATTTTGAGCATTACATTTCACCAACAAAGTATACCTATGAAATAAAAAACAAAAGACTTGGGGCTATGTATCTTACAGGAGACATGACTAAGGAACGACCTGATGGCAAAGACCGAGTTCATAAAAGGGTAGCATAAAAAGGAAAGAAATAATCTATTCTTCTTTTGGCCATGGTAGATAGGATAAGAAATAATAGGGTTAAGTTGGAGCAATTAAGAATAAGTTTAAACATTAGGAAGAACTTTCTAATGATAAGAACAGTGAAACACTGAAATCGATGTAATGGGAGTGGGGGATGGGAAGACATTAGATAAATAATACCAGGATTGACATAGACATAGTTAGTCGTACAGTAAGACAGAAAAATTCTGGATAGTTCTGGTTTTTATGATGATTAATTCAATTGATACATCCCTGGAACAGAGGAAAATATCCTGCCTAACAGCTGGTGGCCATGAAATTACATCTTCCAATGCAGTAAATGCCAAAGACAAAATGTGCTAGTTGCTGTAATAATTCAGTATCTGATTCTTTGACTTTTAATATAAAATATTTTTGCCTTCAGGTTAGAAATTTTTTTTTTTTTTGTCTTCCTTACTCCCAGTAGTCAGACAGTGGGAAAATTCTACTTGTTTCTGCTTTGACAAACCTCAGCGGGTGAGGGCTTCAGCAGGAGTTTGTTACTGGAAGGAAAGAAGGGATGAGCCAAAGGATGGTGGTGGTAGAAAAAGTGGATATGTGGTGCTGGTTTTCGGTAATGATTAGAATATAGGAAAAGAATCCAACAACGCAAACCATCTTTCAGATTGCTTGGTTTGGACCTTACAGGGTCATTGGTAGCCCAAGAAATGACAGAAAACAGTCTGAAACAGCATAAACCTTTGTTGAAACTTTGTTGCTTCTCCTGTCTCTGCTCTATAGATCCTATAGTGAGATAAAGAAGTCAATGAGGAAGTCTAAGTGAATTGTTTGTATTTACCTCTTTCCTTATGTGGCTTGATGTTTTGGCACGTAATGTTATTGCAATGAATAATATGTGGTGCTTTTGTTGTTCTGGTTGCTTTTTGAAGACCCTGTAGTTTGGACCCAACTGAATTGAATATTTCTCTTCCTTATTTCTCTCCTGAGAAAGTTTTTCTGCATATATAACAACTTTTCTTCTCTATTACGCTTGATAAGAAGAGATTTTTTAACTTTCCTCTTGGTGGAAAAAAAAGTAAGTCTTCTTTATTTTCTTCTGTTTGCCATTTTGTTCTTCATATTAAATCTACAATTCTTTCTACAGGAGACATAAAGCCAAATGAGAAAAGGGAAAGTCTGCAATAAATTAAATTGGCACTTGGGAGGCATTTCCTAAAAATAAGTGCATATATCTGGGGTGCAGAAAATTCTGATCTTTTTCTTGCCCACTTATTGATAGTAGCAGAGTTGCTTTTTGTTATGATAAAATTTGCAGAAATAGTAGTCTAAGTAGTACTATTGCTAAAAGAGTTGTCTAAACTGAGGGACATCCGGGATTCTTAGAATTCTTAGAATAAGCAAGTATTCAAGACAATTAACTACTTCCATGGGCACTTTTCCTCCTTAGTTTCCTAGCAGAATAAAATAAGGAGTTCACAGATTCTCATCACATTCAGCACTGCATATTTTTTTTGTACTTAACAAAATAGAGTTTTAGAATTAAGTCCACCATCTGAAAGATTGCAGCAATTTTCACAGACATTGTGGCATTATACACAATTTAAACAATTTTCCTGTTTCAATAAAATACTATATGGCTCATATGATTCCTGCCTTATCTTTCATAAAAGTTTAAGTCTGGACATCGCCTACATGTAGACAAAAAATTGTATTCCTAAGCCTAGCCAAATCTTCTGTCTTCGCTTTTATTCTTCATTTTTCCTGAATCAAATTAAAATTCCCCTATTGTGTTTTCTTCAGCTCAGCTATGAGTGGTAGAAGTCCTAGATGCACACGTTCACTTGAATTGAATGACCCTCACATCAGCCTCGAGCACCACTTGTGCTTGCATGGAAGCATTTACTACTAAATTTTCCATCTGCTTCATGGAGGCATTTGTATGTATAAGCTGCTGAGGTCCTTCCATGAAAGACGCTATAGAATCACAAAGAGATTTTATTGCTTAACAAAGTGTGAATACTTCACCAGTGAACTAAAAAAATTTCTACCTGCAAAGATATGAACTCAGTGCTCAGAGCCTGAGTATACAGAATCAGCTGAAAAGGGAGAGTCACTTTTAGTGATCAAGCGTCAAAAATTAAAAAAAAAAGTAGGTGTAAGCAGAATGAGCAAAAATTAACCCTAGGATGAACCCATTTAAGAGGTTTTTTTCCCCAAAACAAAGTACTAAGTTCACCTGTAAAAGTATAGGTTTACAACATGATTAAACGCTTTGTCTTAGCACTCCCATTACTTATTAACTATAATTATTCTGTTAAATCCATATTGGACTCATGGTATATCTGTAGCTGCCTGTAGAGACCAAGATCCATTTTTTTCTCTTGATACTTGTTTACTAATAGTCTTGTGAACTGTCATTTCCATCTTTTTCATAACATCATAGCTATGTGATTATTTTTTGTGAGGAGTGGCGCTCATGTCTTAAGGGATGAAAATGCTATTCCAGAATCTGTTTTTTCAAGGTACTGTGTAACTCCTGCATGTTTTTTTGAGGGATGTATGGGGGTTTTTATTATACATATGAAGTATGAGTATGATTGTACTAGAGTTCTGGAGTCTACTGAAGTGTATTTTGTAACCCTGTAAAGGAATATAGCAGCCCTCAAAATCTCTTCAATCCTCTGTGTAGCACAATGAATGTAATTGTGTATTATATGTAAGTTCATATTCACATTATCTCTTCTAGAGAGGGTCCTTATCAGCAAGGTAATGTGTCCTGTTTTACCATACAGTTCATCCATTTTGGTTGTTCAGTTTATTTACAAGTATTTTTCCTCCCCTTCAAATCGCTCTTAAATTAGCTGTTAAATGTTTTATTCACATACCAACATACACCAGTGACAGAATTTGTTGATAACTGCACTGGAAATCAAATTTGGGCATATGGCTTTGCTAATTTCTTAGTGAAAAGATGTGTACTTGCCTAAGCTACTGGTGTTACATCAGTTTTGATTCACATGAACAGCATCTGTCTAAGTCAGTAGGAGCTGTTCATTAAGTCTGAGGTCGATAATACACACATATTACTATGCTTTTCATGGCAGAACAGGCTGCCAGAAAATGTATTGACTTGGAATCACTTTGTTTGAGGTATTATTATTGGTAAGATTCTCTATAAGTTAATGCTGTGTTTTCCAAACCAGCCAAGTGCTTTCTGAACAATTGTATATGAGGTACTACTGCACACTGAGGAATGGGTGTCATTTTTATCTTTGACTATCAAGCTCAACTAGTCTAACTCTGACTGGCAAACTGACCTCCAGCTTTCTGTTATAGCTATCAATAATTCTCTGTGCATTGCGCTAGAAGCAGAATGAGCAAAGACTTCAAATAGTACAGATAATCACAATCATGTTGATAGCTTGCACTGAATATATTTAGACTATTCTTTGAAGGGGGGGAAAGGCAATTATCCATTTTTTTTTCTATCAAAGCCTGGATTTACAACTCATTTTTTAATAGAAGATCGTAAAAAAACAACCCCCAAACAACCCATCTTGGTATAGTTTCTTTCACATGGCCATGAGATACACTCAAAGAGATATAGAGGAACATGTCTGAAACAGCAGTACTGTTTCCTTTAAATGGCCCCAGTAGATATATTTGTTAAAGAAAAATCAATACAGAAAGAAAAATGAATCACTGCTCCTGGGGAAAAAAGATGCTTTATAATTGTTCAGAAAATATTTGTGGGAGGAATGACTCCTGGAAGACCTCCCAAGGTCAGTGAGATCCATGACATTGTGCTGAGTAAGTTACACTCATTCTTATGCACTCAGTTTTCCCAGAAGAAATTGTTATTCTTTTCCTTCTTCTTTTCCCTTTTTTTTTAAATTCTTTTCCATTGTTGTCGTCATCATCATCATCTTCTTCTTCTTCTTTTTTTTCCTCTTCTTCTTCTGTTTTCTTTGATTTGCACATAGTCCTTGTATTTGCTAAGAAAACTACCAAATTCCAGGAGGGAATATCCAATTTACCTAAATGAGTGGGATCGCTTTTATATGTAGATGATACCAAAATTTGTGTCACTGTTGCACAAAGATGACTAAACTCTCTGTGCAAACTTCTGCCTTTAGGGCCCAATCCTGTAATCCAGTTGCAAAATTCCAATTGACTTCAAATTTCCAGTGGAACTTTTATTTCATTTCAGAGAAGCGTAGCTGCTGTTAGCGCTACATGGTGAACTTCAGTTTTCCTTCGTACCCACCACTGTTTTCTCCCAGCATGTGTGAACTCTGTTCTTCAATTTCTGGAGAAGCTGGGACTTAGAAGGCATGTGTTGTTTTTACCCAAATTAAATCTGTACGCCACTCTTCACTGGGTTTGACTTATGTTCTTTAATGTTTGTGACTATAACTTTTTTTAACAATATTTTGACAAATAAGAAAAAAATAGCCGACACTTGAATGAGCTCTTTTTTCTAAATGCCTTTCTCCTTTTTTTATGCTCCAAAGTGTATGTAATTGAATGATGCAATTCCAAGAGAAGAAATCCCAATTAAAATGAGTTTCTGAGGGTTTCAACCAGAGATTTGAACTTGTGTTATAAGGAACTTACACCAGTCCACATATATTTGAAGTAGCTCTCTTGTCTCAGTGGAGATTTACATAATCATATCTTCCATCAGAATCTGCACTTTCCCGTTGCATACTTACTCAAATCAATTTAGACGAAGAATTTGTCTTATTAAAATAACTTTACTATCACAAATCATATCTAAATATTTGAGTATGTAGTTATTCACAAATAAAACATATGAATATGTTTTCCTGTGATAATATCAACATTTTCTGTGTTGCTTTTATTTCGTCTTATAAAATACTGGTTTGGACAAGCAGCCTTGACCTAATGTATAATACACAGCTTGGTGAAGCAACAGCTATACACTAGAGATGGCACTAAGCTCATTTTAACTACAATATCAACCCAGATCTTGAAAGCATTGTGGTAACTTCCATTACACTAAAAGCTATTGATTAGAAATGCTTCTCTGGCAGAAAGAGGGGACTCATGAACTCATTGTGTTCCGATGATTCACTGTGAGATCTCAATGGGAGTTGCAGATGCCAAGTAGCAGCACAGCAGATAAACCACAAAAATCAAGAAGCAATCCAGGTCTTATCCAAGCTGCATAAAATAATGAAAAGATTTCTATCCATCTGAATGGGTTCTAAAGAAGATCCCATTGTATATCGTAAGAACTATTGCTGCCCAGTTTTTCTATTCCACTTATTTTTTACTAGAACTTTGCTTGTTTTGATTATTTAAATTCTACTCTTCTCATCAGACTACTTGTTACTGAAGACAGAAAAAGCATGTAATGTAGGGCATTACATAAAGGGCATGTCCTTTTTATGCAATTTGATTGTAGTATTTGTTAGAATACATCTTTTGCATGTCTTTTAAATGCATGGAGATGTCAATGATACAAGCTGTAAGAGAGTAATAACAGCAGAGTTGTTTAAACCTTATGCCAGTGCCCTAAACAGAAGTTGATGTGTTTTAAAAATTTTGCCCACTACAGAAAACAGTGATAACTCACTAATAATGCAGACTGGATAAAAAATGGTAGCTGTCAATATCGAGTGTTAAGAAGTACATGCAGAGAAGTAAAAGAAAAACACTTGAGACCTTGGTATTCTAAACTACGTTTGGAGACAAATGGGTTTTTGGGGAGGGAGAATTGGTTTGCTTTAATGGAAGTAAAATGAGGTGACTGTTCTACATGCATTACAAGCATGTTTTGGGAAATGTGCTTTGGATTTTTTTCTAAGAAGCAAATTATTTATAAGTATTAGATGTTCTTCATAACAGACACTTTTGGAATAAGTATACCTTTCTTAAAGCAATAAGGCATTTGCTATAAGCTTTAAAAAGCAGAATGAAAAAATGGATGAAGCACTGTCTAACTTGCTATATAAAGAGGCTTTGGAAATGAAAATAATTTGAGTTACATTGTTAGTAGCTTTTGTACAGTTCTTATGATTCTGTTTTGAAACAAACTATAATTACAGAACAGCAGTTCCTTGAAATGTTTTCTTTAAACAAAACAACATATAACAAATTCAAAATCCTATTAATCGACATTGCTTTTTCAAGTTCATAGGCATCTTCATATGCATTAGTCTTTGTTTTGTTGAATTGTAAGGAGACTTTTACTGAAGTTCAGTGTTATCTATTTCTATCCCTTGACATGATAGGATGTTTTGGAGGAGTTTTGTGTTAGTAAAGTAAATTTTTTTTCCTATGTGTGGAGATTGCTTCTGTTTGGTTTCTGTATATATCAATAGTTGGACCATAGCACATCGTTTATTGTTCACTATGTTGGCTGTATTCGTTACATTTATACACACTTTACATTGCCTAAGGTATTATTAGTACATGAATGAATGTGCATATGCTTATGTAACCTATGTATTCAATATATACTCATAACAATTCCACCTCATTCAAATATTAATTTCTCTCTTAGTAGATGGTCAGTTGCTCAGGTTATTTCTTTATTCTGAAAATGTGATTGAAAAAAATATGTAGGAAATGTTTGTGGTTTGCTTGAGAGTTTTGTTAACTTGATTAAGTACATAGGTTATGAGAGACATGATCCTTGCTTTCATGATTATAATTCTGTGAATTGACTAATGGTGTAAATACTCTGCCAGGGAGAAATTTTAATTATGGTGTAGATGTAGGAGTTTTTCCACTTTGGGAACCTCAGAATTATTCCTCCTCTTCATGAATAAAAACCAGCAAGCAGGTGATTTGTGTGCTCATTTTAATAATGGGCCAACAATCAAACAAGATTTCTGTTATTCACTGGGATTTACCTTACAGAGAAGGATTTCCCCTGTAGGACAGTTTGCTTAGTCCACTTATTATTAAAATTTTGTTTTAATAATATAAGAAATACCATTTTATATCATGCTTACAATGTAACCTCAAAAGAATGCTATCTAAGAAATACATTCAGAACACATTTTAATGGATATATTTTTCCATATTACTCTACCAATAATATTTATGTTTCTTCAGATATTTTCTTCTATAGCTCTACATTCAGATGTTCTCATTAATTTCCTTCTAAACTTCTATTTGACTCAGTCCCGTGAAAGGTCATTACAATATTCCCTACTGTACCCTTAATATGTACTACAGGGCAATACACCACAGAGACAACTTTTTGCGTGGAGTTATTATAATTGGTTCTGATAAAGTTTTATGCCAGAAATAGTTCTTCACTAAAGAATCCTATGTTGATTTTTCTTGATGCCAACATCTTTGTCATTTTAACCAATTTGCCAGCTGTAGAAGAGCTGACAATAGAAAGGATGTTTTACGAAATTTTCATCAGCAACATGCTTCTGTGTCAATGTATTATGATAGATGAATTACATCACAGCATAACTATACAAAAAATAATCTCCACGTGGCCTATACTAAAGGTAATGTAGGGTTGGAAAAAAATGTAAAACAAGTAAAGGTTAGCATCAGAATATATATCCAAGTAATTTATTTCAGAAAGGAACAAAGCTAATAAGGAAGACTTCAAGAACTGTCAAAGGTGACATTATAGTGGGCATCTGCTACAGTACACCTGACCAGGAAGAAAAAGTGGATGAGGCCTTCTACAGACAGATAGGAGGAGCTTCACATTCGCAGGCCCTGGTTCTCATGGGGCACTTCAACCACCCCGATGTCCGCTGGAGGGATAACATAGCAGGATATATGAAATCCAGGAGGGTCCTGGAGTGCATTGATGATAACTTCCTTTTCCAAATAATAGCAGAGCCAGTGAGAAAAGCTACTCTGTTGGACCTCATACACCAACAAGGAGGGGCTCATTGGAGATGAGAAGCTCAAGCGCAGCCTTGGCTGCAGTGACCATGGTGGAGTTCAGGATCCTGAGGGCATGGAGGAGCGTGACAAGCAAATTTATGACAATTGCCTTCAGGAGAGCTGACTTTGGCCTCTTCAAAGATCTGCTCAGAAGAGTCCCATGGGATAAGGCCTTGGAGAGAAGAGGGTCCAAGAAAGCCAGTTAATATTTATGGATCACCTCCTCCAAGCGCAAGACAGTTCCGTCCCAACAAATGTGAAGTCAGACAAAAATGCCAGGAGGCCTGTGTGGATGAACAAAGAGCTGCTATCCAAACCCAGACACAAAGAAGAAGCATACAAAGGGTGGAAGCAACGACAAGTAGTCTGAGAGGAATGCAGAAACATTGTTATTGTTATATACATTAACGTATATAAGTATCTGAAGGGAAGGTGCATAGAGGATGGAGCCAGGCTGTCTTCAGTGGTGCCCAGTCACAAGACCAGAGACAATGGGCACAGTCTGAAACACAGGAGGTGCTGTCTGAACATCAGGAAACACTTTTTACTGTAAGGGTGACCGAGCACTGGCACAGCTTGCCCAGAGAAGTTGTGGAGTCTTCAATGTTGGAGATATTCAAAAGTCATCTGGACACAAGTCCTCGGGAATCAGGTGTAGGTGGCCCTGGTTGAGGAGGGAGGTTGGAGCAGATGACCTCCAGAGGTCTTTTCTATCCAACTGTTCTGTGATTCTGTGATATTGATTAAACTGTTAGGAAGAGAAGAACTAGCTCTAACTTGGTTTGGGTTCATTTTATAGATGTCCCCAAAATGTGGCTGTCTTGAAACATCTACTACCATTAGAAATTTTAATTGTGCAGTTATGAAATAGGAACAGTCATAGATGAAAAATTAATGTAGCTAGCTATAATATGCATACAATCACGGTTTTGCAAACGCACGTCAGGTACAGTATCTCCTTGTCAGGAGCCACCTTTTTCACCTATTCTAAACTAATGCCTGCAAGTTTTTTACATCATTTAGTGGCCTTATAAAAGTTGCAACACACATATATATATATGTACTTATGCCAAGAAAGTGACTGTTTAACCAATTCATATCAAAGTGATTAATGAAAATCAAGAATTGTTCTAAAGCATCTGTTTCCTGATTGCAATGTGTGCAAGTACTCTGTACACCTGGGAGCTCAATCCAGGCATTCACGTGGCTACAAAAGAAAATATTGTTCCTCAGTTCCTGTAAAATCTCCAGAGGAGATAAAAAGAAATATATTGATTCTTACTTTAGCTAAGGACGACCAGTTTTTAAGTGAAGAAATGTTGTTTTTTTAATTGTAAAATTTCTTGTAATTAGTTTCATTGTCATTATCTGTAGCTACTAATTAATCAGAATAACATTCAGCATTAGCATTGAAATGATTGTAGAGTAGTAAAGGGGAAAATTAAGTTAAGTTATTTAAAAAAATATAAAGATATCTATTGTGTTCACTTGCAGACACAGATAGCTGTGATTAAATTTTAATTTAATGTCAAATTAAACACTCGGTTACAGCCTGCTGACTTCCAGAGTACAGCTCCACTCACTTCAGAGGAATTTCCCATTTAAACGAGCAGCAAATTTGTTCTGTACCATTCTAAAGGCTTCCAAAGGCAGGTTCAGCTCAGTTCACATCCACAAAATGAATCACACTAGTAGCCAAGCAAATTTTATGGTGACTAGCTAAAGAACTATACAACAAAGTGATTTTGAATATTGTTACTCTATTTTTAATTGTGTACAGTGCATCTTCTACATTTTTAGCTGCTAACACTGAAGAACACTTTATACCAAATCGTCTTCAGCCACCTGTGTTAAAGTCATAGCATCACTTTACATTCCTCACTTTTGTATAAAGACAGCGTGTGAATAATAAAAATATGGCTAGCTTTGCCTGCAGCCCTGTTAGTTTTGGCGTTGTACTAGTCTGGGAAGGCACAAATATCCAGCTACAGATTCAGGGCCTGAGTGAATATCTCAGAAGGGCAGAATGCGCACTCATATGTCATCACCCTTTAGTAAGCATTATAAAGTACAAATATTGTATTTACACAGTAGAGATTGTGAAAGTGTAGGTAGCTGCCAGTTCACCATACAATACAAAACCAGTAGAAAAGTTTTCAGAAGCATTCTCTAAAAACTCTATCCTTCTCATGGACAAAAAATGTGACCTCTCCTCCTTTGAGTCTCCTGCTCATGTTATCCATGGGATCATCACCTCTTTAAAGCTGCCATCCAGTTGGAAAATTACTTCTGCCGTTCAACCACTGCACAACACTTTTACTCACTGTCAGCTCAGCTAATCCTATTGTATTAATGGGTCTAACAGACCAGTTTTGCTGAAAGGATGATTGGACAGGGATTTGATTTCTTCTGATAGTAACTGGGGCCTGATTTTGCAGCCTCTTGTATAGACATAATTGACTACAGAAAGCACAGTGCAACAAGGAATCAGATTTACAGGGCTAGTTTCTACTCTCATGTACACCAAAACAAGCACGAATAATTCTGAAAAATCTTTATTCCTCATTTCACATCTGTTTCTCAAGTTGTTGAAATAAGTTATTTTATGAATTTTTCAAATTAATTTAAAACCAGATATTCTAAAAATCTAAATACCTGTGTCACTCTGCATCACTTTTATAGAACGTAATCTGTTCTTGGCATTACTGTCTGCCAACCAGAATAGTTAATTCTGTATAAAAGGTTGTGATAAGAATATCCTGAAAATATCTTTTCATGCCATGTACCCAGCAGGCCTAAATTGGAGAAAATCCAAAGGAATAATGATAGTGCTAGGAAGAAAAGAGGCGTTATGGTAGGATGTACAGGCCGTGCAAAGCAGACTGTATGCGGTCAGCCCTTAATTCTACTTAGTCTATCCATTCTCCGAGATAGGAAATAAGACCTCTAGTGATGACAGGGAGATGTCTAAAAGCACAAATCTAAAAGCACAAGTAAAGTGCACAAATCCCAAAGATTTTCAGTGGAAATCAAATGTTTCCAATCCAGATAAATAGTCCCAGAGGCTAAATGGAAAAAGAGCAGCAGTTCCTAAAGAATATCTGGTTACTGAGTGAAATACATAGATTTACATTGTGTTTCATTTTCCGCTTACGCATGGAAATTAAAACACTAGGGAGGGAGCATGTTCCTTTGACTTGCCTTCACTTATGCAAGTGACCTATTGCTCCTTTCATTATCTCTATTATTAATATTACTATTTCCAATTATTAAAAAACCTTTGATTCCACCTTTGATTCCTGGTTGTGGTTACTGCAGCCATGACACAGATGCAAGAACACTTGTCCCATTGACTGATGCAAATTTTTTTAAAGCATTGACATATTGCAAGCAGGTCTGAAGTTTAGTACATCTGAGAATAGCCAGGCCCATTTTGGAGAAAAAGAATTAAATTTAATGAGGTGGCAAAATAAGGCCAAAGTCAAATTTCTTGGGATTGTAATATAATTAAAAATCAGTCATTTTTATATCTACATCATGATCTCTCCCCTGAGGCAGTCCAAGTTTATTTAGAAGTATGGTAAAAATTACTGCAAGAAGAGAACAAGTAACTTTCCAAAAATGTCAGTTCTAGGAAGTAGTTGAGAAAACGGAGATACAAGTATCAAAGATGTGCTTATTTTTTAACTACTGCAACTCCAAAGAAGCACAAGTCTATTCAGATGTGTAATATCTAAAAATGTGTAACAATAAAATAATCATAGATGAATAGCATTAAACTAAAACAATGTTGAATTATTTCACGTTTGACATATTTGTGATTATAAGTGATAGAAAAGTGATAAAGCTGCACAGAAAACAAACAGCACAAAAAACTATTGCCTCAGAAAGGGTATTGATTTAATTATGTCTTGATTTTGATTCTATCTGTCCTCTGCAGAAAACTGGAGAGGGTATTAGAAAATATTACATGGTGTAGAAGTAAATTGGGGCTGGGGGTATTTTCCCAATGGGAACAATAGCAATGATTTGGCTGAATTATTTTTTTTTAACCCATTATATTTGAATTCTTCATGGGAAACATTTCTCAATGAGCTTTTTCTGCAGTTGATGCAGAGATTGGTTCTGAGAAAACAATTTATTTGAACATTTTCATGTTTAACAGGGTGTCAAAGTATTTGCTGTTGTTTATGCTTGGTTTCTGTTCTCATTTGGCTAGAGAAAATTCATAGATTCATACAAGTTATGGCCAGAATGTACTGCTATGAAAATATTAATCTGACCTCCTACATGGCAAAAGGCAGAATTTCTTGCAGTGATTCCTACAATGCAGCCCAAAAGCAATGATTGATATACAGTTTCTGTTAGACAAAGGCTCTGTCTTAAGACTTCAGGGAAGAATTTCCCAGTATTCCCAATGCTTATTTTATCTTTCTTGAAAATTTTCATTTATTTTCAGTTTGAACTTTGCTGACTCTCGATCCCAGCATTTATCTGGCTGAAAGGACTTCCAGGTATCAAGAACCTTTCTCCTGACATTGGTAGTTACAGACTGGGTACAAGACACCTCTTAATCTTGTCTTTGATTCAATAGATTGAGCATCTTAAGGCTTTCATTGTAAGACACGATTGCTGAGTTTTCTTAGGTTTTTAATGCCATGAATGATTGTGGAAAAGTTTTTTTTCTGAAATTTTCTGAAATATTTTTCATTTTTTACTTCCTTTTAAATATATGAGCACTGGAACTAAACACAGTAATGGTTTTAGTTACGCCACAAAAAGTAATGCCATTTTCTATTTCTGTTT
Source organism: Charadrius vociferus (assembly GCF_000708025.1). Taxonomy (NCBI): domain Eukaryota; kingdom Metazoa; phylum Chordata; class Aves; order Charadriiformes; family Charadriidae; genus Charadrius; species Charadrius vociferus. The sequence goes on along the minus strand of NW_009646935.1, from coordinate 1,737,308 downwards.
GTTATTTCTTTGCCTGTGCATTCAAAGCTTGCACTGCCCCTTTAGCTGCTGCTTCACACTGAGAGCTCATCTAGAGTAGCTTAACTAAGATGATCTTGTCATTATTTCATTCTCAATGCACATGGGATACATAGCACTGTCTAGAAAAGGTGGCGTCACCTAGAGTAAATTCAAGGATGTTAGTAGAATTTACAGAGGTGTACTGAATTTTGGCTGATGGTTTTGCCTTGTACAAAACTGGCAGAAACATCTAACTGTGCCCTAATGATCCTCATTTGGCAAAAAGCCTCGTCCTTATTTTTGCTCAAGACAGGTCGTCTGTGCTCCTGACAGTATCACACCTTTCTCCTGAGTATTCTACAGGGCGTTCCAAAAAAGAAGGGATCTTCACAGAGGGGTAGATAGAAAGTGGAGCTAGAACAGAACGAAATTCCTGTTATTCTGAAATGTCTGCCTTCCACCAAAAAAATCAATAGAGTCCCTGTTATATTTCAACCCATGTCACTGGAAAGTCTCTGAATGGGCCCACCCAGAGCTGTGTGGAGTCTGGGAGAGACTGTACATCAAATTCAGACCTAATGGGGCCATGTGGAAATGTAGGAACTCCTGGGCCCTCTTCCCTAGATTCTGGTGGATTTGCAGATTTTGCGGATGAATCCCAAAGTTTGTTCCACAAAGCCCAGCAGTATGAAATCCTGCTTCCCTATTTACTCAATATTCAAGCAGAAGGCTGCAACAGAGTTAGAGTTCTGTACTAGGTATTTTTATAATACATTTCTAATTATTTTTAATTACGGTCAATAAATACAATCAATATTTACAGTGGTTTTCAAAAGTACATTTCAAAAAAAATGCAAATAGTCCTAATGGAATTTGTCAGATAGACAGCACTTGAGAAGACCAATGCTGATAGCCACAGATTTTCAATGTATTGCTTTAGTTCATCGTTATTGAGACTGTGACTGTTCATGCTATATAACATACTTTATAAGATGCATCATGTTTTCATATCCTTTCCAAATATTTTCTTTTGAACCACCTGTTAAATAAAACGATTTCTCTAATGATTTGAGAAACTGAAGGGACAGGCTAAGTTACACTATCCAAGAGATGCTGGGTACAGTTCCATAGAAGAAGCTGCCTCTTGAAACGATATTTTCCAGTACAGTATTTTTAAGTAGATACATTTATAGAGAAGTATGCCTACACATTATTCTTTGGGAAAACAGACTTAAAATATCATATCATAAATTTCTAGCCATTGTTTTTATTGCAGGACACCTGCATAAAAATAAGTTTTATTTCAGGCTACTTCCCCATTACTCACACTACTGAATATCTTATGAAATTTCATAAACTATTTCTGTGGTATATTATACCCTTCACTGTTGCCAAATGTGCTTTCAAACTATAATTTTGATGAGGAAAAAAAACCCTATTAAAATGCCACTTCTAATATGCTATTTCTTATTATGTTATTTCTAGAATGCTATTTCTGAAACTTCAAAATACTAATGTACTGTTTCTTCTGTTTATCATGAAAATACTGTTCGTATATAATTGTCAGGACAAATATTGTGCCCTGTATGTGGCTAATGTGTAAATGTTCTAGCAGAAGAAAAAAATATAATAGCAGAAACAACAACAAAACATATAGTCACTTTTTTTAAAAAATGAGGTTTCCATGAAGCATCATCAATATTAAAATAATTCTTGAATTAATAAAAATATCCTGTAAAAACATGGTTCCCATTATTATGTCACTGAATCATAGTAATATGCTAAAATAGACTTGGTTGCTGAAAAAAAAAAGGGAGCAGATTCTGTAGCAGATTCAGTAGGGACAGCCTGAGACAATTCATCTGAAGATAATAAGCCAGATTCACAGCCTGTGTAACTTGTACAGTTCTACTGATTTCAATTGTGTCCTGCCAGATTTAGATCAACTGAGTATTTGGCTCGGTATGTGCAGTCAACAGATTACACCAGTAGCGCTGAGAGCAGAATTTGGCCAAAGGAATGAGGTTGTAAACGTAGAAATTAGCAGTGCAATTTAGTATCGTTGTTGGTGGGGGTGGGGGAAGGCCTAGGAAATAAGCATTTGCAGTGGATAAAGACCTGGGTAGTTCTTCAAGTGAGTAGCTTGGTGCAATGTGAAAACAGAGGACTTTTAACATCTATTAGAAGTCAGAATGCTGAAGAGAAAGTAACCCATCTGGCCAGTCGTGCATTTGCTAGTGGAGGCTGTAAGGCTGTTCTGCTCCTCTGCTGTTACATTGACAGTCCCTTTTAGCCCCTTGTCTCATACCTGAGCTGTGCATTGGTGAAAATTATTGGTACAATCAGCTGGTGAGGAAAGGCTACGAGCCATTCTGTGCCAATGCCTACAACAGCTAGGAGATGGCACTTTGGGTCTTGAAAGCCTCTGGTTCCACTGATGCCAACAGAGCTACTCAGTAGACAATAAGGTCCTCCAGGGTGGATGGATGTAAACGTGTGTAAATTCAGACTATGGGTGGCAATGACAGAAATGTGTAATATGGCTCTACTCTCCTCCAGGTACACAAATTTTACACCACTGCAACCGTAATAACATAAATACAGTTAGTTCTGATTTAAATAAGGAAGATATTGTTCCCTCCAAACTGCAAAATTAAGATGTTGATAGTACACATGGCTTTCAAAGAGTTCCGCCCCTCCCCTTTTTTTTTCCAGAAGTGACTGGAGTAAGCAAAATGAATAACAAGCAAAGTTAGAATTTGGGTCTTCTGGCTTCTTAGTCTCTGCTTAGAAGAATAGGCTGTGCCAAGAAAATAGGGATCAGGAAAGTCAAGCAAACTGTTACTGATCTGGAAATATATCAGGCATCACAAAAACCCCACCTTAAATAAATAATAGTGCTCAATGCTAATCTAATGTAAAAACCTTGTAAAGTACTATAAAGAAGCTGAACTAATTTTTTTCTTAGATTGCAAAACTGTTTAAGATGGTTTAACTTACCGTGACAAAAACATGTGGAGGAATGAATTTTCATTGTTGTTTACTAATGTATCGGGGTTTGGTTATATACACTGTTTTATTCACAGAGCAGGAATTCAACACTTTCAATTTTATTTAATTCAAAATGTTTTGACAATTTAATTTACTATCACTTAAAAGTTTCATCAATCAGACATTTAGGGGAAACTGCTCAGCTAGTGTAAATCTTTCTGGTGACAGAGTCATGAAAAACCACATGCAAATCACTACAAAGAATAGGGCCCATGATGTAACCCAAAATATGCTAAACCCTATAACCAGGCAAGTTTAACCATCTGACACTGCCTGTGATGTCATTTTCAGAACTATCCCTTTGACTGACATCATATGCAACAGAAATGGCCTTTTAGCACATTCACGTGTTGTTTTTAAGTAATCATGTTAAGCAAAACATGGCCACCAAAAAGGATGTCATTGCACTATTGGTATTGCAATATACCAAAACTGCAGTAACCAGGACTAGATGAAGGAGCTCAAAGTTATCCTACAACTGAAATAACTAATTTATTTTTCATTAAGTTTGGAGGTTTTTGTACTTAAAGGAAGGAAATTACTATATGCAGTTAAAGGAAGCAGGCTCTTCCAGAAAAGTTTAGCTGTAAGTAGCTATTTCTAATAGTCCAAATATCACTGTAATTTACACTGCCTATAGAACATAGTATCTTTATCTTGTGAAAATGGGTGCTTTTCATTTTCGCAATGAACTTTATTTGATTTGTTGATCTTCAGGTATTTACTCACAACAGGCATACTGCTTTTCATATTTTTTTTTTCTTTTCAGCCTCTTACTTTCCTAAATGCATGAAACAGTATGTACCCTTTGCACTTTCATAACCAACTAAAATTTCAGGCAGTGAGATTTTAGAAGTCTAAATTGAGACTGTGTGCATGGAAAAAGTGACTTATAATGTCTTAAACCAAATAACTTTATCTGGTCTGACCTATGAGTATTACAACTAAAAACAGAGAGACTTAAACCCTTAGTATTCATTTTTTATAGGAGTTATTATTTTTAAAGTGGTAAACTTTTCAAATTATTTATTGGAATAATGTCTAGTTATGATTAGATTTTGTGACATTAACTTACAAAGGCTTTTCATTACGGAAGTGACACTTTGTGGCAGGAAATCGCTATGCTTAAGGAGTATCATTGAGCCCAGTTCTGTGTAACTCGTTTGATTGACTCCTGGTTTACAAGATATCCAAATTAGTTAAGATTGCATTTCTTAATGGTCACATGAAAAGGTGTTTTCCTATAGGAAGACTCCATGAGAATTGACCTGTAATGACAGAACTGGGCTTCAATTTGCAATTGCCCCTGAGTGCTGGCTCCCCAGGAAGACTTGGTGGAGACGGCACAAACTGCAGGAAGAGGTCTCCCAAGCAGTCACACTGCTGTGTTGTCACCCTTCCCCGTTTCTTTGTTGGTTTCACACAGTCCATCTCCCCGACTTCCGTGTTGTTTTTCCTTTGTTATTTTACCTTTCCCACTTTCTCTCTTCCCTGAGATATCTTTGTACTTTCTCCTATCTTCTCCCCAGTAAAAATCAGGATGGGCAACAGATGCATACTGCTGCAAAACCACCTACTTAGTGAAGGAGCTGAGGACTAGAGGACTAACACGAGTACTAGGACACTGAGCCTGTTTTTTAACTTTAAATTCTGTCCACTTCATTAGATGAGGCTCAATTCCTAGTCCCCTCTCGCTTTGTAGGCTTTGGGGGAACCTTCTTCCCCATGTCCCGTATTGATGTTGGGTTGGGGATAAAAGGCCAAATTACTGCTTGTTGATAGCAGCCTTTACTTAGGCAAAATACCTTTTGATCTAATCCGGGGGCAGAGCCCATGCCTGAGATTGCTGGGGCCTTTGCTAGCTGTAGCAGGCAGAGAACTGATTGCTCTCTTAAGATGGGCAAGTTTCTGATGCTGACAAATGCTATGGGACGTGATCCTACAATTCTGAGTTATTCCACCCATTTTAAGTGACGCTTTTTCCACACTCGATTCAGAGATCTGACCCAATGACCAGAGTGAGTGCCTCAGTAATGAGTGCAGGATCAGCCATGCTGCCTGTGGTAACGTCTTCACAGCATATTCTAAAACTTAAGTTATCTTGTTCGATCTGTTTAAAATCATCTACTTCATACAGGTCAATAAGGAAAATTCAGAATGGAACAGTAGAAGCAAATGAACTTAGAATCCTTATCACAAATGACTGATGGCTTTATATAGTTATAGAAGTCTTACAAGAAGATCTTCTGATTAATGTCTAAGAATAATTGAACTTACAAAGAGCTGCAGTAAATCCTGTACAATTTTTGCACTTTGGAAACAGTATTGTTTTATTTCATATCATGTAAATTTTGTTAAATAGAGGAAACACTGCTTCCCTGGTGCTTTTGTTTTTCCCTCTGGATTGTAGCAATGGAGCACTTGCATGTTGTGTTTGATGCCTTGCATGATGAAGACATGCAATGGCAAGTTCCAGTCTGCATGCTGCTTAATGAATGTTTTCCTTTTCTCTCCTTCCCTGTTATGTGCTTACAGAAGACAACTATGTGGAAGGTGGGTGCTTTCTACCTTATTTTCCTAAGCTCTTGTTTTTCCCTTCTGTTTAGTGTTTTTTTTTCCCTTCTGCTTAATGTTATTAAAGTACGCATATCATTCAGTACGGTAAGTTGCATTTTTTTATCCATTAAGGTATACAAGTTTATTAAATAAGTGTGATTTCTTTTTTCATACAGAACACAAGCAAAGCTCCATTTTCATCTTGGCCTTATTGGTGTAATTCCAGAATATCCCCACTGAAACAATGGGATTTATTTTCATATGACTGATACCACCCTTCAAAATCATTCAGGAAATTTGCAGAAGCACTGGTTTCTTCTCTTGTTCTGTATGAAAAACACTTCAAGAAACGATTTGTTTGGAGCATAAATCCTCCTCATAAGAATGTAATGCATGTTAAATACCTATTTTTTAACTGCTTAGGAAAATGGAAAGCGCTTTTCTCTTTAACACTACAAACCTTGCTTACTGTAATATCCTTTACAGCACAGAGTTTTAGGAAAAAAGCTTTTCTGCTTTTCTATCTAACTTCTCAACATAATGTGCTCTGCCTTTTGGACATTCTGAAAGAAGCAGCATGTGATTTTAATAATAATGTTGGTATGTAATTAAGTCCCTTTAAAGAAAGTATGGCACAGGGCAGTGGAAACTAAAGCACAATGCCATCTAGCCTGAATATTGGTAAGTAAGTCTATTAGCTGGTAAAACATGTTGCGTGCATATATCATAGTTTTAAAGGTACAGAATATGCTTCGCAGATCAGTTATTGCTGGGGATCAATACTGTCCTTTTGCTTATAAGCCAGAAGGTGCAGGTGCTTTTTTATGTACAAGTGCTTTTAAAAGTCTCTCTGGGCTGAATCTTTGCATACTGGATTATCCGTCTGAAAAAAAATTATTTATCTGTCTAAACTGAGCAAAAACTTTCATTTTATTCTTTCCAATACTTGTAAAACTATTTCTAAATCAAGGACTTCGTGAGCTAACTCATATGCAAAGTGACTGCCCGGCACAGCTCTGACCCAAGGTCCTGTAGTGAGTCACTGTGGGGCCTGAGTTCATTCAGGATTCAAGTCACCGTGGGCCACTGGCTGCCTGTTCAGTGGCAATTTTCTGAAAAAGTCTGGAAGTATCCGTACCACATTTCTCTATGCTACTGTATTCAAGGGGAAAGAGAGGTGCTCAGATTTAGCACACGCACAATGCTGTGCAATTTTATTAAAATATCTGTTACCATTAGGAGAAAGAAAATTTAAACAATTCTGATGCTTTAATTGTGTGCACTGTCACGCACATACCTATCAATACCATTTCCTTTTCATTGTGAAATAAAAATGTGTTCAACAACACTGGGATAGGAATTCTAACTGAAAAACATAAAAGCCTACAAATAAGTACCTAATCTTGTATTTGATCTGTGCATAAAACTCTTACTGATGTCAACATGAGTCTCAAATGTGAATTAGGTTCAGTATAACTAGATAAGAAGGTTCAATTTCATTTCACATATTCATTTATGCACAGCAGTACAAGATAAAGCCTGGATAACAGTTAATCCAGACTTTACCTGAATCTCATTCTTAAAACGGCAACCTTAAATTTATTCCAACAAAGGTCTGGATACTTATGCATACATTAAAGTTAGCAAGGATGTATATGTAAAGAATGGAAGCATAGAATGGTGCATCCAAAGCAGAATTTGGAAACCGAGCTATAATTTTTCATCTTTGATTTCTGTGATATCTGAGCATCTCTGTAAGTTAGGCTATGTGACAAAACAGAAAGATTTAGTATTCACAGAGTTAATTTTGTATATATTGCGGGTATGAAATGGCTAAATTTTATTCATTATACAAAAATTATTCTAGGGTTGACCACGCTCACCGCAGGTTTACCATGTTTAAATTTTGTTTTGGCCTGTGCTCTGCATGGAACTCAACACACCAAATTATGAAAATATCCTATCTTCATATCTGCTTCCACTCTCCCATCCTGTACCCCTTAACTTTCTCTTCTCAGAGCCAACCTCAGTATAAAGGTGGAGTGGATCACACATGAGGCATTCCTACTAAATCTTGAACTCCTAATTCACAAAGAAAAGGCTTTTATCATTCCGCTTATGAAGTAATGGTGCACAGATGAATATTTTCAATGTATGGTACGCCTATACATGGCTAGTTAAGGCTAGAACTTTCCATGACTTTCCATTGCGGCATTCTCTGTTATAAGCAGACTGTCATTTTGAAAATCTGTCCGTGATTACTATCATGGTAGATCTGTCTCTATCACTTTGGACCACCCTGTAGATTGCACAGGTGCAGTCATAGTAATTCTGCACTTTTCCATAGCCTTCATCCATAGATTGCAAAAATATAAACTTAAGTTTTATGTGCTTTTGGCAAGTAAGTATAAGTAACCTCACTCCTTCATAAATAAAGTAACACAGAGTTAAACGAAATACAGTGTCTTGAGGACTAATACTAAATTTTTTAATTGATAGATGTTTGGTTTGAGCAGTGTATTTTTTTAACATTCACTTGACTTCCTTTTTTAGTTGAACAGCACTGCAAGTGACTCTTAAAATTCAAGTGGTTTCTATGATGTTTTCAAGAGGCACTTCTGCTGTTTACGTTTTTTTCAAATTATATAAGAATCATGTATTTACAACTGACCAATCTCACATATCATTTTAGCAAAAATAGTAGCTATCAAGCAGTGGTAATGTCCTGAAACTAGGCCTTTTGTTTAGGTCCTTATAGCTATAAAGTTCATATTTAAATGCAAGCTAGTACAAGATTGCCTTCTTTGCATTAGGAGACATGACAGCGATTTGCTTCATACCTTATAAGAGCTGAAAATGCTCACATAAAGTAGCTGCTGAAAAGTCACGATTTTGTTAAAGATGTTGTAACATTCGACTAATTTCACTTTCCCTGTATTGAATACAGTTAAGGCCAAGTCAAAAGTCTGACATTTCTTACTATAGTTGACAATACAAAGTTAAAAGCCAAAAGCCAGGGTAAATAATCACACTTCCAAAGGCCAGACAACAAGGGATCCAAGCAAAGTCGTTCAGCATTAAAAGAACGAAGCTTGACCATAGGTCTTTATACTTTGTGTATTCAGCATGCCTCTCTTGCAGCAACACTTACAGAGAAAGAACACACATGAGAACATTTATACTCTCACAAACTGAACTGCAGCACAGCTGTGTGATGTTTCCCAAGCAATGCGTACGTCGGCATCCCTTCAAGATCCTGTTCAGCTTTCATTTACATTGCTGTAAGCCGCAGGTAATCCCACCAGCTGCAAGGCACTGTATTTGGAAACAGAATCTATTACACAAGAGATGGGGCACATCAGGCCCTTCAGTTTAACTATGCATCCAAAAAAACATAGACATTAAAAGCACTAATTCAGCAAAACCATTGTTAGTCTATTTGGAACATCAGTTGAGATTTGGAACTGATAAGATATGAATCCTTTAAGACTGATTGCCGTTAGGAGTATCTTCTTTGAACTCCCCCAAGTACTATGAGTCATTTGTGCACCTAATTTTCTTTGTGAATTAGAAATCACAGGAACTCTCTAGGAAGTCTGCTTTCCAATAAAGAGCAGGATATTTTATTGCACACCTTCTTTGTGTGAATTAATTTTAATTAATTTTAAATAAGAAAATAATGTATCACTTTTTATAGTTGTTGGAGAAGAGGAGCACATTTAACACGTGAGCAGTTAGTAACTTCTAGAATGGAACCTAAACCCGCTAAATTCAACAAAAATAAGCCTGTTTTTTAAACCAAATGTAAAATGAGAAAAACCTTCATATTTCTAGAAATATGTTCTCCCTACATCACTTTATTCTCAGTGAGAATATAAGTATCATTTTATTATCATAAATTAAAAAAACCTGAATAATTTTTGTTAAAGAGTAATGGAATTTGGTTCTGGTTGAGTGATTATCGTTATGGACATCTGTTTTGAAATGTCACTAGACCTATACTGGTATGATCAGATTTCATCTCACAATACAAATATAAAGCAAAATCTATTTCTTACAGATTTATGAAGTAGCTGCAGAAGCTGTCACTTAAATTTTCTTTATTGCTATGTATTTTATATTACATATGTAATAATTTGCCTTCTCTGGAACAAATTCATTCTACTGTCACATTTCACACAAATAAGGAGACATCCCTTGCATTATCATTTCAATGTGATGAAGAAATTTTATTTAATTACCTGAAATGCTCATTTTTATGAGGGGAAAAAGATCAGACCCAGCCCATTTTTCAGGTTTACACTTCTCCAGGTTTTTAACATCATTTCACATGTAGAGGACAGGAAGTCCTCCCAGCAAAGTGTTCAGAGCAATGTAATCAAAATACATAAAGACAGATGGAATATTAAAGGAACTGGTTGGATTTGAAAGCATTTTATTGTTTTCTGTCATCCCAACTACTGCACAGAAGAAATACACAATAAAACAGCACCCAGTGTTTGAATTGCAGTTCTGTTACTCGTAGCCCAAAGCATTCCAACCAGTGGTTGAAAAATGCTCTTTGATTTCCCTCTGTGATACAGACATCTCATAGGAAACAGATGCCTGTCACAAAACATTTTTGTCACTGTGACAACACCACCTTCCCGTGCTCCCTTGTTCATTGCTGACTGTGCTCTTGTTTCCCTTCAAGGTCTGGCGCACCTGATGATGGGCGACCAAGGTATGGGCTCTGTTCCTTTTCCACTCTGCTTTCATTGTTTCTTCTTCTTCTGTAGCTGCTTTGAATCCATCACTGCAAATGATGGGCAAATGCTTGAAAGCTGTCTTTGGCTGCAAATAAACACATGGTTTTAGTCACATCTTTTCTTATTTCATTAACTTTTTTTTGTTTGTTTGTTTGCTCCGTAAGCTTTTGTCCTTCCTGCCTCCTCAACTCCCCCTCTTGCAATACAATAACTGAAAAGAGGTGAGAGAAATAAGAAGGTGATTAAGAAAATTTAATGTATTTATCAGAAAATACGATTATGGGTGATTCTATAAATGGTAAACGAAGCACAAGAGCACTCTTCAGATAGCTCCTGAAAGAAGATACTCAGCTTGTCACATTGTACACATTGAAGAGTCCATTTACATTAATGCATGGCTGATTGGAAATGTGCAGAAAGCACCTGCTCCTGGCTTCTGGAATGCTGAGAGTACAGTTTTACAACCTAATGAAATCAGTGATTTTTTTTTCCTCCTAACCTATTGTCCATGTTACTTTTGTGTCACTCTTTCTTATCTAAGCATGGGTTATTTCTGTGTTTCTCTGCATGTACATGATTGGAAAAAAATAAACTAAATCCCTAATGCGACATTGACTGCATCTCCATTTGTCTCCAGACACTTATCTTATACTTTGTCTCTTCATGTTCAGATACTATTGCATTTACATATACTCATGACTCTTACTGTTGTTTCTCTCCTCTTCTTTATTCTCTTTTTGTCTGGAAATGCTTTCTTCATGGAACCATTTCACCAAATCCATAGGTAAAAGTAAAGGTATTACATGATTTTCTTTATTTTTAATGCCATCAGTATACTTTAATGTATGTATAAGTAATGCAAATAAATGTAAATCTTTTTGCACTGATAACATGAGGTAGGTATATCTTTAAAGTAAATATTTCATGGATATCAAGGTAAGGAGAATTATCCTAAAGTACAGGCTGACCTTTTTTAAAGCTTGTCTCCTGGTTTTGTGAGAGTTGTAAAGCTTTGGCAGTGATAAAGGAGGCTACAGTTATAGAAAGCATTCAGGATGAAATAACAGCCACGTTTTGAGGTATGCATTTTTCTGTTCTCAAAGAATTGTAGTCTAAACCACCAGGCGCAGAAAAAAAGCGTGATGTTGTTCAACAGAGACTCTCTGGAGATAATCTGTCCAGGGCCAGTCCACAGCTTGATGTAAGTTTTAAATCTGAATAGCACTGACTTCAGTAAGTCTCTGCTATCAGCTGATTACATTTACCCTAAGATTTTCCTTGTATATTAATCACTTTGATTATATCTGAGACAAGAATGGGACAAAGGAACGAGGAAGAATGAACACCAAAGAGAAGTGGGGCGTTTATTTCAGCATTTTTTACTCTTTTTCTTTACCTGAATAATATCAGCCGTGTTGACTTTCTTTCTCCTGGAGGGAACATGTGCAGTAGGGTCAAGACTTTTCTTGTATAAATAAACACCAGGTGTTGCTATGAGGATAATAGTTCACAGACATCACGTAAATGTATATTTTTGTGATAAGAAGCTGATCATTAAAAGCCATTAAATCTGTGTTACATATGATGAATAATACAGTTCTATTAAGCATTTGTCAGGGTGTGCTTACTCTTGGTGTAAAGCAGAAATCCAATCTGCATGGTGGTACTTTGCTAACTAGTTAAATTAGAAGCAGCCTTCCAGGTTCCTTGGTGTCTTGGCTGATTTAGTGTTTCCACGCTTAGAAAGTTCATGTGATGCAAAGACTGTAATTGTAAACCTGTAGTTTCTCATTCCTCTTCATATCAGACTCTGTGGAGAAACAAGTGTGCCTGGTTATATGTGGGATACAACTGAAAGTGTTGTGTGTGTTCTGGAGCTGTAAATCTTCTTGCCTCAGAAAAGTTTTTGAGCAACCAGAATGAAAAACAGTCTACTGATTTCTTTGTTCTATAGGATTGTTTTGTTTGTTGGATAGCTGATCCTTGTTGTGTTTTTCTTAACGGTACCCTGTATGTGTGACTTCCTTATTGCTTACTATTACTATCTTATTCCTTAACGGTAGATGTCTTGGGTGGAGTTACCTTAAAATGATGTTTTATAGTAACTGAACTGTGACATTATAGATAATTTTTATTAATATTAAGGAATTATTTTTCTAGATTATACAGAATACATGATGTAGTATGGACAACACTGAAGTGTTTTTTTTTATAAAAGGATAAAAAATAAATATTATGAACGTGTATTATGATTAGTAGTTGATCTGGAAACAGATTTTAGCGAAACAAAACTTTGCAAGTATTATGCAATAGTTAGATATTTATACTTTTATTTTAAAAAGTTTAACAATTGTATTCACCGAGAAATGACGGTGGATATATTAGCTACATTTAATGTTTAATGATGTGCCGTATGACATAATTTAAACACCAGTCATCTAATCATTTGACTACATTTTTCTTTTCACATTTTAATTTTTTATTAGATTTATCCAGTTCGTACGGGAATGTTGATTATTATGTTTTGATAATCACAATACTTCTGCAAATATAACTGTTTATGTGTTCAAATGGATTGAAAGGGTTTACATGTATACAAACTCCAGTTGCTTGTAACAGAAAATATCCCTTGATGTTGAACCATATCCTCAACCAGGAGAAAATGGCCTCGTTTTATTGTCTATCCTGAAACTACACTAATATCGGCTGTTGAAATATGTGACCTTGAAACAGTGTGATAACATACATTTGTAACACACGACAAGGTAACAAAATAGGAGGGTGATGGAAAAGAACGAAGGGACAAAAGAGGAGCTCAGCATTGAATTCATTTGCACCTATTTCTGTCTTTCATTAATAAGTTCAATTCCTTTAGAGCTAGGTAAGGTCAGTAACAAAAGTGATTGCAAAATTCTGAGTGATTATATGATGAATTAATCTTATTTTGGAAATACAAGCAATAAAAAACTTTTAAGAAGCTTTACTGTGCAATTTACCCTATATATAAATGGCTGAAGTATCACCATCATCTTTAATTGTGTAGATATTCCTTGGGATACTGGAAAAGGAGAAGAAAACAATGTACCTTCAGAATTAGGATGGGATGTTGACAGGGCAGGGACCTGGTGTTGACAGAGGAAGGAGTGGTGAGGCATCCTTTCTAAGTAGGCAAGCAATAAAAAATCCAGTATGATCTCACTGGACGCACCTGCTATTTGTCATCGAATTATAAATATAAATTGGGATACTCTGGATAATTTCCCCCAAAAGTTTTTATTGAAGCTTTATTAATATTAACGAAGCTGTCTCTGTCCCTTAGAGAAAGGCAGAAGCAAAGCTCAGAAGATGTCACAGTGCTGAGACATCTGTCAGTACTCAAGGTCATGTAACTTGATCTATGTACAAAACCAGCTGCTATAAAGGAGGATATAACATAAAGCCGAGAGCCTATATAGAAGTTTGTCTCATAACTTTAGAGCTATACAAAACTTGTTTCCTGATCCATTACTCCTTGTAGATGCTAAGCCTAATTCTAGGAAGAGCTGCAAGCTTTTGGTTGTACTAGCATTTGTTTATTTTCTGATAAGCCTCATAAATGTTCAGAAATACTTAGGAATTCCTTTTTTTCTGCCCTGGAAATCACCTACCTGTATACAACTTTAGCAGTAGAGTTGGTGCAGCTGTGGTGGTGAAAAGGCATAGGCAAGGTAAGGTTTGTAAATGGGGTTCACGTTTTTATTAGACCACTTGAATATGCTGCTCAGAGCAATTGTTTGAATTTGAAGCAAACCTTGAAGTCTGCTGCTCATAACAGACATGGAAAAGGATTTGTTTGCCTAAAACAAATTTATGCCCAGACAAATTTGTGCCCAAAAAAATTTTGTCAACTTTCTGCAACTATTGTAGTTGGTCTAATAAAACTACCATTTCCACCTATAGGCCCTACCTTGTCAAAATATAGTACCTCTTGGATTTCTCATGCAGAATTATTTTGTGATGAATAGTAATACAACCAAGATTATATGGCAACTAATGTAAAACACTCTGTTTCTTTATTTTTCCCAAAAAATTCCTTTTCTCCTTTTCATTTTCTTTTGATAAGCAATGAAAGGGATTTATAATTCAGTTACTGTAATATAGTGACACGTATTACTTCCTTTTTATATCGCAGTTCTCTTAAGCCTATACATATTTTTACCTATAGTTAATTTCTATGTAAATAACCTAATTTTGACTATATATATTACTCATTTTATACCTAAACACTATGTTCATATTCCTGTTCTGTTACTTTAGAGATTATGTGCAGCTTTAAACCGTACTTGAGTCACTCAGGTCCATAACAAACTATTAAATGATATCTAGCTGAGCAATAAGTGTTTCTACCAAAAGATTGATAGTGCAGCTGCAATTTATTCTATTAGATTACAGGCTTTTGATGTGCTGGTATTTGGTATACTGTGTATAAATGCTGAAGAAAGACTTCAGAATGTCAATTTATACATGTGTCAACTTCCTTGCTATCGTACAATATCTGTAAAACCAAAGTGATGCCACTGGGTATTTTTAAGAGCAGAATTTGTTAATTATCAATCACACAATTCAGTTGACAACTGGAAAAATAGGGCACTGAAAAATGAAAGTAATTTAAATAAAACTTCAAATAACCACGAGCATTAAAATGGTATGTTGTAGCTAAGTAATTATGTAGTGCTTGTGTCACACAACAAAAATACCGCCTTGTGCCAGTAACCTCCCCTAACATCAAATTATGTGAAATTCAGTCATTAACCTCAGTGCGACCGCAAGTTCATCTTATTGTGATGACTTTCATTTTTGCTGTGTTTTCAAAGAACTAAAATAGTTTTGGCCTGTTACGCTCCCTGATCCTCCCGGGATTGTTGAAAAGCCTTTCCTCATCTGCTTTTGTGTGTGCTGCTTCAAAGTGGGTCTGAAAGCCACACATCCTCCAGCCTTCCTCAACCTGAGCCACCAATAGTCCAGAAGCTGTGTAAGTGCTTTGGTACAGCACTGAGCTCGAGAACATCGTATTATTTTTGGCTCGGTGCCCTGTTGACATGGGTTCAGTTACATGCCTTCTCAACTGCAGCTGGCTTTTGCCTGGCAAGCACAAAACATGGACGGAGGGCTTTCTTGACTCTCTCTACTTGTTCACATAGTTATATATCCGAGGTGATAGCAGCTTATTTGAAAGACTCACTGTTAGAATTGAACTCGATTAATTTAGGAGTTTTACACAGAATGGGGTTGCCATTCTTGTGTAACTGAAATTATTTCTACGTGACATTACAGCAGCAGAATGGATAACCTACATTTCCCTGCTCAATCTCATAGTTGCTTCTACTGATAAAAAAGAACAAATCAATAAGGTTTAAAAAATTATCCTCTATTTAACAAGTCCCAAACATTCTGAGATAATTTACAACATGATCAGCACAAGAATTTTAAAAATATTCTATATAAAATTTGCCTGATTTTTTTTAACAAGAATTACCTTTTTAAAGAAACGAAGGAACTTTAAATATAAAGCTCTTCAAAGTGCTCCTTACTCAAAGCAGTAACTACATGTCATATCTGTTCTATAGTGACTTTTTTTTTCCTAAAAAAACTCATAAATATAGATAAATAGTGGCTGATGTTCACCAAAAATACTGCAATTAAGTTTTGTGTGTAACCCATGCACATATGCCTGCACATATGCCTACACATATATGTTCCAATAAATATTTACACTATCTTTATATTTTTATGGTTAATCTGTTCAAATTTTTGTTCAATATCATAATGAACTATACATTGAATGTTTTAATCAGAATGGTGGTACCTTTATTTAAAAGTTGTGGTGCATTGGAGCAAATAATTTACTTGCACTTCAGTGGGTAATACCTAGCAAGCCTAGAATATGGGATTTGGAGCTGCAGATTCATCTTTATGTTGAAATGTGATCAATTAATGCTCCCTAAGGAGAAAAATGCAGCAGAGCATGACTGTCGAAGAAGTTTTGTGTCTGAAGTACATGTCTCAGAAGAAATCCATCAACATCAGGACCCGAAATGCAAATTCTGTCTTGAGACATATATGACCAAAATTGTATCTGAGATAGCTGATTCCTCATCAGCAGTATGAAAAGAAACTGTAAGGACCTGCTGTAAATATCAAGAAAACTATATGAAGAAAGGGGAACATGTTTATTTTAAAAACGTTATTTTTCTGACATAAGTCACCCTGTGATAATGTCCAATCCATGGCGTGAGTTCTAGCACCTTTCCACCACCAAAATAAAACATTTACCGTAATCTGAATCATTCTGATGTCAGTCAAAATAATCATGTATCATATATACATATGTATATATGTCATAGGTCTCCTGTGGATTCAAAGGAAAGAAAATAAATGTAGAACTACGAGGGATTTTATGCAAAAAAAAGTTATATTTGCAAAAGTGTAGATTTATGCTGGGTCTGGAAAGTATCATAGAATAAGGTAGTACATATTTTAGATTTTGACTTCCTTAACACTAGGTTCCACTTCTGAGCATAGATTTCTCCAGAAGATGGGTATGCTGACAGAGAGCCTGTCAAAATAATATTAAAGCTATTTTAAGATGAAGGACATATATTTCAGGCCAAAAAATTGGTGGGGATTTATTGAGGAAACAGTAAAGCTGTCACTCAGAAAAGGTTAAAAAAAAAATTAATAAATTATTGAGCAGGTAAGCAATGAAGAAATAGGAAAACTGGGCATTTCGTGCTTTAAAATTTTGTTTTACTACATTCTACTCGGCACTGGTGAGGCCACAACTGTAATACTGTGTCCAGTTTTGGGCTCCCCAGTTGAAGAGGGACGGGGAACTGCTGGAGCGAGTCCAGCGAAGGGCAACCAAGATGACTGAGGGATTGGAGCATCTCTCTTATGAGGAAAGGCTGAGAGAGCTGGGACTCTTTAGCCTGGAGAAGAGAAGGCCGAGGGGAGACCTCATTATGGCATACAAGTATCTAAAGGGTGGGTTGAAGGAGGATGGAGCCAGACTCTTCTCGGTGGCTCCCAGTGACAGGACGAGGGGCAATGGGCACAAGTTGGAACATAGGAAGTTCCATTCCAACACACGAAGAAACTTCTTTACAGTTGGGGTGACAGAGCACTGGCACAGGCTGCCCAGGGAGGGTGTGGAGTCCCCTTCTCTGGAGATTTTCAAAACCCGCCTGGATGCAGTCCTGAGTAATGTGCTCTGGGCAATCCTGCTTTAGAGGGGAGTTGGACTGGATGATCTCTAGAGGTCCCTTCCCACTCGGAAGATTCTGTGATTCTGTGATTTTATGTATATATAAATATACATAGCAAATGAGAATTACAGGCTGCAGTGATCTGTCTTTCGCACAATGAAATTCCATGGGAGTTTCATTTAAATTTCATAGGCATTTCCAAGAAAACAGAGATTTCAGAAAGGTGTATTCCTTGGATATCCTGTAGAATATCCTGGAATCTTCTCCTTTACACCTTCTTTTAATATCTGATGACATTTCTGAGCCAAATACATTGTTCGAGTGACACTAAGGATTACAGCTTTGCTCTAGGGTCACATTACAGCTAAGATTTTTCTAGGATAAAATCAGTCCTTGAAATGTACAAAAGCAGCCTAATAAATCAGCCCAACAGACTCTAATTTCTGTGATTTCAGTGAAAACCAAAAGTAATTGGAGATTATTGTACATCTCACTTATAGAAGTCTTAACTGCCTTTAATCCAATCGGAATTGCGCTCAGTGGAGTTTCACCAGTTCAATGGAAAGAAATCAGAGCCCTAAGGAGAATTTTCAGATATCTCTAAAAAACTTTATCACAGTTTATAAAGAAAAATAAATTTATTGAAAGGGAAGAACTCTTCGGAAAACCACCCTAAAATTGTACTGATATAACTGAAAATATGGATTATGCTCTCTAAATGCACATCATAATGATGTTTTTCCACCAAGAATGACTCTCCACAAAAGAATTGAAAAAGATATTTAAATAGTCTGGTCAGAATTGATTGTTCTTGTAGAAGAATGCTGCATACAAAATTTTTAACCTACACTTTAACCTTACAGTAATTTTCTATGGCTGTAATAATATGTCAAGCTAGTTAGAAACAACAAAAAATTGAATTATCCAGTCTCATTTAAAATCTTTTAATTAAACAATATAATTTTCACTGATACTAGTATTATGTCACTTTCCTGATATTCAAAGTCTTCTATAACCCTGTCATTCTTAATTGCTTGAAGGTAGCTTGCTGTCTTCACTTCAGGGACCACCCAGAGCAATTAAGTATCAGTAGAACATTGAAACTGTAATGAACTGGGAAATTCAGGAGCACAAAGGAAAAAACTTTTAAAGGAACTAAGTATGGACTATGGACTTTGCTATGAAGTTTCACCTTCACCATTCTTTTAATGGTTTTCATACATACCAACCTGTTATCCAAATATCATTTTTCCAGACTTGGGAGGAAAGGAAAGTGATTTAATTTCTATATTGAATTAATTTACTCTAGTGAAAGAAGTAATTTTTCCCCACTTATATCAGCTATATTTGTGGTTTTTTTTCTGTTGGCACCCACTTACGCTAATTTTCTGATTAGCACACCATTTAATTTAAAGACAGTTTTTGTAACTTGCTAATGTCACTTAGAGATTCTGGTACATCTCGTGGCCTGCCTAAAGTAGACATTTGTTCCTTAAAGAAGGGAAACATCTGGACTGATTCACTGGCACCTTCTCTAAAGCAGTATAGAAGCAACCTCAGATAACAAGAGGCTACCAGGGAAACTGGTAGGCTGCACCTGGCACTGTTGGCATCACAGCATTGACTTGAGCAGCCTCTTTATATTGAGGGTGGGAGGAAATAAAAGCAGCTGGGTCTAATCCCTTTCATCTGCCTTTGCATAGTCTTCAGACAGAGGGGAGTCTGCCTGGGAAGCAAAATGCAGCAGTAAGTGAGTATAAGCCTGTAAATTTTTCACTGGCGTTACCCTTAGTTAATAGGTTTGTCCTGCATTTCATATCATGAGTTGTTACCCTGTTTTCAGAAGGAGTATCCATCCAAAGGAAAGGAGGCTAACTATCTTCCTGTGACCATTAATATTCCGCTTCTGAAGCATAACTGTTGGCTGAAAACCCTAAGAGATTGATGCCCGATGCCAGGTACATTGGTAATTATGTGACCCCACTCCCACCCAACAGTAACATCTCTCTCTAGGATTAAAAATTAGAAATAATTTACCTGATTTCCCACTTCATTGAACCTGAGAATCTTTATTAGGAAGAGCTTGGGTTATATCAAAAAGGTGCCAGATAAGTGCTCGAAAAAAGGGCATCACAGACATTTTACTGATAATAGGAGCTGGTCCTTTGATTTTTCTCAGTTAATGGCTCTGCCTAACAACTTGGTCTTTCAAGGTACTACACTTAGTATTTGCACAAGTCTGTAAGAAATCTTCAAAAAAAACCCCACCAAGCTCAGTTACAGGAAAAGCACCTTTGAAAACTGTTTGCATGCAGATGAGATACTTAATGTTGTGATTTTACTATTGAACCTGTGCAAAACAAAGCATAAATTAGTTTTAGAGCTAAATGCCTCTTTGACAATGCTGTTTTCACTATGAATGGATGTGTCATTTAAATGGATATTTGATATTATTTGTATTAACTGCAACTACTGACTAGTTCTTACGTAGTTTTCAATTTTAGAAGAGTTATTTAGATGTAATTATATTGAACTGTAATACTGGTATATGTTTACATCATCACAAAGATGATGTGAGAGTTCAAAAAAAATCTGATTCTATTTTAAATTAATCTTCACATGCCTAAATACCCGCAGATCATTGTGGGACAAATACTGAACAGGTTTTCTCATTCTACCTGAATTACTTGTGCAAACTATACATTTTGCGGGTATACTTCAAGGTGCTTATATCATTATGAACCTTCAAACATATGTAAATACAGCTGTGTCTGTGTCAGTCACGAGTTGATTTTTTTGTGTGTGTCCTTAGCAGACTTTTTAGCCCTATAGTTCTCTGCAATAAGTAAGTAATTCAAATAAGGATACTGTCCGTGACTGTAACTGTATTATAAGGTTTGGAAGAAAATTTAGACTTCAGAAAAGCATTGTGTAAAAGTATCTCAGTGCCAGATTGGAGCAACAAAGGTAAACTTGGAAATTGGTAATTTTACATAATCCTTGTACAACATATTCATCATAGAATTGGTATATTCATACATATCCATACATCCTATATGAGTCAGAGGAAAAGATCTACAGCAAATCTATATTCTGCACATCACATAAAGCCACCTTATTCCCACTGTTAAGTCTACAGGAGGGAGCTGTTTAGACTACTGTGAAGAGGATGTATTCCTATATAGGATATATTCTTCTATTCCTATTGAAAATACTGAGAAAGACTGAATACATAGAGTAAAACACAGTTAAGTCTTTCACAATTCTAAAGGACAAATTTCTCAACAGATTTTAATAGTCTATACACATTTAACATACGTACATGTAGCTGCATTCAGGACATAGGCACATACATGGGTAAATAAACAGCCCCTGAAACCATTCAGTTCTACTATACTTCATGAGTTTACCTCTCAGAAATGCCACTATCTCAGGTTTTCTATAATGACAAATATGTAATAAAAATGACTGCCGTGTCTGCATCCATAAATCGCTATTATGTGTCATTTATTCTCTCTTCCAGGAAAACACATGTATTTTGTATTTATTCATTGTTCTAAAATAGGTGAGAGAGTTATGCCTTGCAGTGTCCCTGAAATAGTCTTGTTAAAGAAACAGGATTTTGAAAGTTGTACAGTTATTCAGCTGTTATAAAAGTAATACAAAAGTGTAATTAATATTTTCCTTTCCAGAACACCTGGAAGATCTGTATATTAGCCCTATAGCTTTTCTGAGAGTTATATGTATTATTGAAATCTACATATATCTAGGTCATGCTAATTACCTACCTTGGGAGGCAAGGATGTGGCTATACTTCTCTACCTAGTTGGCATACTCTTGAGACCCAAGTCAGAAGAGCAGGCTTCAGAAAGTCTAAAAATACATTTCCTAGGTTCTCAGCCATTAAACTGCTTAAAGAGGACGTCTTTCATGTACTAGCTGACAGCCTGTAATTTGTATGATGCAGAAAATAAGACTAGATAATCAAAACCAACCCTTCTGGCCTTGAAGCCTGTGAATAACATGTAATACCGAAATCACTGTGGTAACATGTGAAAAAATTGTCAGGCTATAGAAAAGCCACCTTGGTTTTATTTTACTGGAAATAGTTTTATTGTATTTCTTGTGTTGATGGAATTATGGACCAGAGTCCCCCCAAAATGCCAAATGAAGCCCTAACACTGATTTAACTGGAAAAACTATTGAAAGCATTCCCTTAAGTCAGAATGTAACATGAAAACTGAAACATCTTAATGGAAAAGCCTCAAACATGTATGGACGTGTGAATCAAAAGGAGATTAATCTTTCTCAGAGTTCAACATTCTGCTGTTATCGTTTATTTTGAATACTTTAAATTGAGTTCTACACTTAAACAATGTCATTTTCAGGATTGTTATGCCATTCAGTATTTTTATTTTATACAGACTCTCATAACACATTTACAACAGAGTATGGGGGTGTTCCAGTTAGACAGTAAGAAATGAGGTTACCGTGTTATACAGTGATTCCTATACCAGATAAACCTGGGCAAAACATTTTTGTGAATTACTTGTGTAGCAAAATTGGAGGTGTTCATTTTTGCTCTTTGATACAGGGGAAAATGACTGTACAAAGCTGAGAAATTCAATGTGGAACAGAAATTGTGATGTAATCCAGAAAATTCTATATACCAGAGGCTAAAGCAGTCCCATAAGAGTACTCTGAATGAGGCAGAAGGAAGATTCAGCCTCTAAAACCCAGAGTTTTAATTTAAAGACCGAACCCAGTGTTCTAATATTTAGTTTCTCTTTGAACCTCACCATTCACATATTTATTCATCGTGAGTTAAATAGTCATCTTTAGTTGCAATATGCTCACACAAAAGGAAAGGATGGAATCATAGCAGTGAAGACATTATTCTACATCGCAATTATCTTTATTCATGAAGACTTCAAATGCTTTCTTAATCTTCAGTTTTACTGTAGCCAGGAAAAGATTATTATTTGCTAAAATTCAAGAAGACAAATGGAAATTTGTACGTTCTCCCTGAATATAGAAAAAAGGGGGGGGGGGGGGGTGTATTTAATTCAATGAAGTTAGAATATTTCTAGTCTAAAAGCATTCTAAACTTTTCTCTGATAATACATGTTGAATATTAGAGAGAAGGAGGAAAGCCAATTGTTAAGGTAGATCTTCTACGCATTATTACTGATGTTCAGTTTCACACCTTGTAGACAAACAGACATTGGGTTATTAACATCCTGTTACTGATTGATAATTTATTAATACAGAGTGTGAAATATATGTACAAACAGCTGAATATGTGCCACTGGGGATAATACAATAGCCTATTCACTTGGATGGGGGTGTGTCTATGCTACAGTTTTTATTATATATTGAATAATTAGCACATAAAATAATGTGGAACCATCTCTGTGTGTAGTAAACAGGAGGCCTCCCTTTTACCACATCTATTCTCATTTTCTAATCTGCCTTTGTGTCTTTAACAAAGCTGGAACTTACACGCTCATCAGTACACTTGCTCTGCGGGGAAAAGTCATAGGGAAGTGGGAAACTGGACATTTAGTCTGCTCACATAAGGAAAAAGAGCGTTCAGCTTTTCCTTATCTTTGGACTGCGTTCAAACTGTACCAGCGCCGCACAGAGGAACAGGCTTCCCATACGCACCCGTAGTTTTTCCTGTGCTGCTGTACTGTGAGCCTGGGGACTTCAGAAGTTCTGCGAGCATCTTCCTGCTTGGGCTCAGTGTCATCCCTCAGAACTGGCAGCATCTGGTATTTTCAGATAATTAATTTAGTGGAAGTGTTTGAGAATAGGGCATATTGAAATGCCCTATCCGATGCTATCATATTTTTGAAGGCTGATACAGAGTAATTGACGGGGGGGGGGGGGAAAGGTCCCAAACAAAACCCCAAACCTTCCAGTGGTTGTAATTAGATGATTTCTATTATTTATATTGGATTATAATACTCGCCTTCACATAAATGAGTACATGGGAGGAAAAAAGCCCACACAAACTGTTTTCCTTTATATTTGCAATATATCTATATTTAGTTTATCTTGTGTTGCCTCTGTTTTCTAAGAGTCTTTGTTTATTGGGAGAACTGATGAAGCCCTGATGCATTCATGGTTGCAGAATGTCTGTCATTATGCTGAGGGACAGAGGAAAACCTAATTGGCAGTTAAAGCATGAATCTTCTATACCTTAAAGTACGGCTCTCAATGACTGTTTTGCCCTTAGTGCATCTGCTGACAGTTTCAGCAGATGTTTGAGTATCAGCAAAGTGCGGTCATGACTGTTGACATGCCCAGGCGTGTTATTCATGCTGAAAAAACAGCTTTCCAGTACTCTAGAATTGCTGTATCTTTGATTCAAAAGCAAGATTAATTTATTTTTAGGAGCTCTGTGTGGAGCCCCTCTGATTGCTTCAATGTTTGAGCTTATTATAGGGTTTTTGTCTGTAGGTAGGCAGTAAGAATAAAACCAAGCTCACAGTAGTGCCAGTCAGGATGGTTTGGGAAAAGAAATTTATCAGTAGTAGCACAGAGCAAGAAAGGAATACGAGAAATCTTCAAATGTTGTTGCTGGGTAAATTTCAGTGTGTACTGTTACCTAAATTAGCACTATATTTTTCTGTATTTCAGTTTTCTTTAGAAGCTATACAGGTTGTGTTTGGGCTGTTTTTCCTTCTGCCTTGTTTTGTGTGTGTGCGTGGGGGGGGGTGTTAACTAAAATGAGTAACGAACAGGGTTTCTGTGCTCTAAGAACAAAGCCACTGCCTGTGTGGAGATGGATGAAATATTAATTGGATTACAGGTGCACTTAATTATCGTGCACTGAAGGTGTTCAGTTTTCCTATGATCAAGGCAGTAGTGTGAATATGGACTGAGAGAAAGTCTTTTTCTTGTGCTACGTAGAAGCCTCAGAAAATATGAAAAGAGTGAGTAAAGCTGACTTGGAACTTCACTAAGACTTTATGTATCTCTTGTCCCTCCTGTTTCCTGAAGGACAGTATATTTCCTTACAGTGCAAAAATTTATCTTTCTTTTGTGAAGCGCTTTGCTAATTAAATACCTGTAGCACCTGTGAGATGCTTGCAGTGTGGGACAACAGCGACTTTTGGCACAAGGTAGTAAGAGCAGCCTGTTCTGGGTTACCGAGTTCAAAACTTTCCCCTGAAAAGCTAAGGCATTAAGTAGAAAACTACATGGGCAAACTTCAGTAGCCTGACATTTAAATCTCTTTCTAGATGGATTTGAAAACTACCTTGTCTGTGAAGTCTCAGTGAAGCCAGGAAGGCTCTGAAGAGCTATAGAAATACAGGCATAAAAGGTTTTATTATTGCATTCTTTTCTCCTACTGTCTGCGTCTCCCCGCTGTTAGGAGAAAGGTAAGGTAACCGCTCCAAAAGCATTAAAACACCATAGCTGTTTCCTGCGAAGTATTTTCTCCTAGGACCGACTGTTCCAATATTCAATAGGCCCAGACAAACCTTTACTAAAACCAACCACCCTGTCCACTTTGCTATTTGTATGGCAAGGTTCAGGAAGGGGATGAGAGGTTTAGAAGAATGGGCAGTGGAAAGAGCTGTCAATGTGGGAGTGGACCCCAATTAAGAAGTGCAAAACCCAGACCTGGCAGCCTTTCAGCATCACAAGGTCCTTGCTTGGCTTGAGAGCACAGAGAAGACTGCCTGAGAGACCTGGAAGACATGCCTAATGCAAACTATCTAGTTGTTCATTTAATCTTTAAAAAGAAGAACCCTGCTTATGCATTTCTGTCACTTTTGATGTATGATCAGAGTTCACCAATGCTTTATTTTTGTCAAAGACATTTCAACTCCAACGCTTTCATATCTTAAATTTTCATAATTGATTTGATAACAAAATTACTTATATTAAGTTCATGACAACATTCTTTTTTTTTTTTTGAGGAAAAAAGGCTTCCTTCAGCCATCCTCCTCCCTTCATTACTATACTTTAACTCATATCTCTGAAAGTAATATTAAATATCTAGGCTATAGGCTTCATTTGATCATCACCTGTACATCAGCAAAGAATCTTTTCATATACAGTGAATTAAATAGACCTGTGTGTACTTTAGCATATGTGCTCTCAGACCAGTTGAGAAAGGTGTTGTGAAGTAGGTCTATATCAAGAGAGGAAGGCTAATGAAGACAAAACCACAAGACCTCTAAGTCTTAAGCAGAGGTCTATGATATTTGCCTGACCAGATTAGGTCCACGGGCAAAACAAGGAGCAGAGTGCTCTCACGTAATCCAAGAGTTTATAGTGGTGGCAAAAGAATTAAGCATAAGAAAGGAGAAAGAATTTACTGTGTTTGCCTCTAAAATAAGCAAGCTGAAACAGTCAAAACCAGTTTTACTTCATCCTTTTACACCGCTGACTTATAAACAGAGCTTCTGTCCATTTGCACCAAAATCTTCATGAGGTTTTGTGTAGCTTAGCCCTAAAGAAAGAGAAATAGTTGAAACAACTGCTGACTCTCCAAAATGTAAACGTTTAGGGATAGCTGTTTAAAAGTTTGAAGGTACCTAATTCTTACATGTGGTATTAGGTATCTGGGTACTTCTAGATGCCTATTCCAAAACCATATTATTACAAGCTTAAAAGGCCTTGAAGCACAAATGCTTCAAATATAATAGTACAAGAAAAAAGAATGAAGAAGAGAAGGGAATAGGTACAGTATATGTTATTCCATAAAATAATGTGTTTGAATATAATGCCCAAACATTTATATTCCCCTTACAGAATGATGTTGAATTTTTTATATTTAAACATGGAAAAAGGAGAAAAAAAAAAAAAAAAACAACAAAAAAACCCAACCCCTCATTATTTAAGTCTAAAAATTTATGAGAAAATGGCATACATACATTACATGCACACAAATATTACTTACATGCATTAAGATGTCAAATAATCTGAAACAGAAGTAGCACTATTTCAGAGCTACTTTTTGTACAAATCCAGGAGCAATATCTATATAAAGTGACTCTAGAGCACAATACAGCATGCTGAATGCATTTAAAATTTATCAGCAAACTCTCTTCAGTTATCAAGCTGGAGAACATTTATCCTATTCATTATTGACATCTCCCAGAATTCTTTCTATGGTTTTGTGCAAATAGCTTGTCAGCCTTTTGGCAAATAGGGGTGATTTTCAGTAACATTTTTCAAATTCTTCAAACTGAATTATACATCCAGAGGCAGTCAATCTTTCTTACCATTAATTTTACAGAAAATAAATCCTTTTGTAGTGAAGGCTAGCCCTACAAAGGGGACCTAAGCATTGCAAGGCTAACGGAGGTCGAACCAAAGTGCTAGAGAGGTCCTGCCCACCAGAATTGACAACCCTTGGCTTAGCATGCAGGATCGGATTGTTCTACAATACATGGATAAATACTAAGTGCCTTTGGGTACTGGGGGAATTTTTGTACTAGCAACTTTTGTAACTGGGAAGAAGTGGATGAGCAAAGGATGTGTTGTCTAAACTGTGGTTGTCACAAGCTACGTTGTGAATTTGCAGGCATCTCAATTTTGGCATTGACCATGATAATGCTAAGAAGGCACATCCATGGCCATAGCCCTCTCTGTGTTTTGGCAGCTTCTAGCTTTTGTTTGTTCTCTTTGAATTCAAATCTGTTGAAACATTTTATTTCAAAGCAGCTTTAAAAAAATGTATCTATAATCTTAATGACAGTTACAGACTGTTAACCTGATTTTAGCAACTCATTAAAATGTTACCTATATTAACATTTGATTACTATATAATTACTGAACAAGATCTTTGTTTGGCCGTTGACCTCTCTTTTCTTGCCTACTGAGAGTATGGATAGAAGGCCTACAAAGACGAAGATTACAGAAAAATGTGAAACCTTTACATCATAGCTGACACCAAAGCTGGGAATATCGCTGGGCTGTAGTGTGGAGCCTTACTTAAGCACAGAGAGCAGAGTCGCTGCCATGCAACAGGCTGATCCAGCACAGACAGCTGAATCACAGAGGGATGGTATAATCCCGCATACACAAATTTTTTATTGCTACTGACTGAGACACACTCAGAAAAGATTTAAGGTTTTGATCAGCCTAGAATATGTGGGGTGTAAAATTACTTCCCTTCCAGTACTCGGAAGTTCAGGACTCATCTGCTGTTATAAAAGTCAATAAAAGTGTGAAAATTGAAGTGTGCTGAAAGAGGTGCTATGCAATACATTTAGGTTGGCATATCATATTGTAAAGAAAAGTCTGAGGTTCTCTTTTAGCTATCAAATGTAGCCTTCTGCAAATGGAAAAACGTGAGTTTCTACAATTATGGATCAACTTGCAATGATTTAATCCTTTCCTTAAGAAAACACTTACTAGTATAGAAGGTTGGATTGGGGGAAAATGCCTTACAAATCCATTGAGGTTTGCATATAGATTATATTATCAAATGTCAGCTAATACCTACTTTTTTGTGTGACAAACCCAGCTCTTATTATCAAACTGTTCATGTCATCATCTAGTTTTCAGTTCTCTTAAAGAAAGAATGTACATATAGCTGTGAGCTTATGGTAAATAAGTGATCACTTTTTCACTGTTTTTTATATATTGAAATAAGGACAGAGATGAGAAGGATAATACTGTTTTCATGATTTTACTTCTTTTGAATCTTCTGTTGAAGTTCTACTATTCCGTGTGTTCTTTGGAGTGAAGGAACAAAACAACCGATGCCTTATGTCCCAGTCAGAATGTTCAGCTGCAGGAAATACTCCCACTTTCCTGAGCAGGAGTTCAGCCTGCAAGCATGATGCAGAATGGAATTTGGCAAGTTTTCTATTAACTGCTTTATTAAAACTGGAGCCAAATTTTCCTGTAGCTAATGCCTCTCTCTTCAGTTGCTGAGGGTGGCGAGTCTAAGACTGGAAAGGCGGGGGTAGAAGTGTAGGCAAAGATATGTCAGGCAGTAAGTCCATTGTGGTTAAGCAATGAAGAAGCTGTCAAGGATAGACCACTAATTTCAAAAGGCACCTTTCTACTAAGCAGAAGTCCTCAATAAACAGAAGTTGCTGAACAGCGCTTATTGCTGCCTCTGTGGTGAATTCAAATTTTGGCAGTGCTGTTGATAGGGCACAAATGTGTGAAACCCACTATCTTTACAGTGAGAAAATTTTTCATAGTCTGTCTCTTGGGAATAACAACTAATTGCTCTAAATTTGTAAGGGAGGAGACAGGAGGACTGTGGTATTATTTATTTTGAAGGTATCAGATATAAGTGTATTAAAGACACTCTTCTACCTTGAGAACCAGGTATTATGTCAGCTACTAATTTGCTTATGTGGTAAGTTGTGAGTGCGGCTCTTACCATTGAATTGCTCATAGAAAAATGAAAAAAGTCCCCACCTGCTCTCCTTCATCAAGCCAACAGCTATTATTGGCAGGCTGATATGATAAAAATTTGTTTTGTGTTCACAGTGATAGTAATGAAAAGGGTCATCAATATAGCTAATATTACTATTGATTTAATTTTATTTTTATTTGCATTATTGCTTTGCCATAACCTTTCTGTCTTGTACAGTGCATTCTCTCTTCTCCACTTTTAAGAAATGAAAATATACATCCCTCAGTCTATGCCTTGAAAAACTCAATAGCTGCTGAATGATGTTGTGGGTTTGTTTTTTTTTTTTTAACTTTGGGCTTTGATGTAAGACTTCAAGCTGTGGTGGATTATGTCATTAAAATATAGCTTAAACTGTGGGATTATCTGGAAAAGTGTAGGATTTTTAAACATTTAGAATAAATTATTATCATCTGTATGATGAAGTAGTAGTTTGACTAGTACAAAATTCAGTCACTAATTTTGTGTTTCTATAAATTCCTTTTTGAAGCTTTATATTGAATTAATAAATTTAAAGTCAGATTACTCAGATACCTCAAAACTTCAAATATATTGACATTTTTCCTTTGAGCTTTATGGAGTAGCCTTAAATTTACTTTGAATCAATAATCTGGCTGTGATCTTGTTCGTTAGTTAAACTCTGTAAGGGCAACATTCGAGCCTCACTGAGTCGACGGCAAAACTCTTATTGATTAAAATGAGGATGGCAGTTCAGCCTTATTTTTCAAGATTTAATGACATACATCTTATAGAATTGTTAAAGAATAATTATAAATTTTCTTTTTATTTTTTTGTATGTGAAATATATAGGAAGAAAATTGCCATTTTATGTAGTATTTGCAAAAGCACAACAACCCTAGTCACAAAAAATAAAGTCACCAATTTATGGTAGAGAATAAATTAGATGATATTGTGGAGTTAACAAATTCAGCAAGTATTATAAATAATTTCTTAATCGAGGATACTAAGCACTTAGTGTTAATCGCTGTATTCAAATCAGAACGCACATGAAGATACAATACTATATTATTTAAAATACAGTTTTAATACAGGCGATGCTGAGATGAAATTGCTTTCAGAGCTAGGAATATGTTGCTAAGATAAATTGCTCAGAATCATCTGACAACTGATTCTTGCTATTCATCGTGGTCTTCCTGAAAAAAGTTGTAGTCAATCAAACATGGCTCTGCTGCATGATGCAGGGGAAAGCATAGTTGTGCTAAGCAGGTTTTCAGCATTGTTACAGCTTTGGTTGCTATAAACTATAAATGTTTAACTATTACTCTTCATCTGAATACCTTGTGTCTTTATTTTTAGAGAGATATCGGTTTTAAAGGAAGAAATATGCGATTTAGATGTCTGAGTAGTTCCGTCTTAAGGTATAGGAACAACAAAATGTGTTTTAGGCCTTGCAACCCAAAGCCAAGTTGCTACATTCGACATTTAGATCCTCTCCATTCAGATTTGCTGTAGGGGAGGAGCAGCAGCTTTTTGACTAACCTGGGTGGGTCTTGGCTATCCAATTTACAGCTGCTTCCACCTGAAATCCTAGCAGTGATGTTACACATGTTTGGTCAGCAGTAATAAGGCTTTCACGGTATTATCTTTGAAAGGCTGGAAGGCTGTGGATGTCATTTACAGACTTTCTTTATTGTTCTTCTCTACCTTGTGTTGAAGATTATTTTTCATTGCATCACTTTGAAGAATGAGGTCTTAGCCACACGTTTATAAAACTCCATGTTTGTGTGAGCAATTGGAGGGCAAGAAAAGGGCAAAGGAGCCAACAGGTATATTTTATGAAACCTTATACCATTTCAAAAATTCTACTAGGAGCTAGGATCTAATTCATCCCCATCGAATTTGGGGCCACCTGAGAGATACTGATGCCAAATTATGTGACTTTGAATGTACCATTACTGCATCAAGGGATTAATGGGAAACAGTGCTTCTTGAGGGAGGCCCTTCTTTGTGGCAGTGTAATGTGCAGTGCCAGAGAGCCTATTTGCCAACTTTATGCAATGCAAAGCTTTCTTTCATGCTGGGGTAGGTCCCAGAAAGCTGGCTAAACTGTTGTAATAGTCCCTTTTCTCTCATCAGAGTCCCGTGAAAGGGTGTAGCAAAGCTGGAAAAGCGCTGTCTTGTGCTTATGACAGATGACATAGCATTTCTCTCTCTCATTCTTTTTCCTCCCTAATGAAGTCACTTGCAATTCAAAAAGTGCTTAGACGAGAAGATGGTTCCTGAGATAATCCTGACTTTCCGTTCTGTCCTTATTAAGACTATATTCTATATTTATTTAAAAAAGTACATCTGTGCCTTCCCTAGTCCAATTATTCTGAAAATCCTAGTTCTACTTGAACAGGTTATTTCTGAAGAAGACATTTGCTTAAGAGACATGCCTGTTAGTCACACTAACCTACAAACCAAACCTTTGAAACCAAGCTGCATCAGGATGTATATTTCCATTACTAAGTCCATGCCTGAGGTCATAAGCTTATACCCTAATTTGGGAGAAAAAGAAAATGTTCTCATTTTGATGCAATTTCATGAGAAGGTTACTTGCAGGTTTTCTTTATGTTCACTAAGCCAGTATTGTGTATGTTGTGACATCCTAAAGGTCATTTAAAATATCTTTCTCTAGATTTTTACAAGCTGTATGAAAGAAAAAAATTAGGAAAAATAAGGCCTCAACACAGTATTTGAAAGTTTATGATTCATTATAGTTTGCATACTTTCATTTAATTCCCTTGGAGATTTTTTTTGGTATGATTTTTTTTTTTTTTTCCAAATAAGAAATGACATCTCGGGGGGGGGGAAAAGAAAGGGAGAGACCAGCATCTGTGCAAGAAATCTATTATAATTCTTTTTTTCTCTTTTCTCCCTGTGTGGGTCACAAAGATGGAAGAAAGTTATTGATCCAAGCAAGAGATCAATAGGCAGAGCCATTCACAATTAGACATTCTGTAGAAAATAACTTGAATCAAATTAACCTGGAGCACTTGATGCAGTTTTGCCTGGTAACCTTGCTCTCGAGCATGTTTTAAGTTTAATAAATTGTATTTATGTGGTAAAAAAGGTTGTCTTGAGAATTGTTGAAGATATACTCTCTAGGTTGCACTGTAATCCCCTTTGTAATCGCATATTAGTATAGCTTTCATGCTTTGAGATTATAGGGTTTTATTTCGAAAGACCATGGTCATACTGCTCTTATTAGTTTTACTTCTAAAGGTCATGTCACAGTTGTCAAAAATAAGCATAGATCTTAGTATTAATATTTTAAAAGTATATTTAAAACACAATGACGGCAAAGCTGATATTGTTACTCTCCCTATGGTAATTTAAGGTTGGGGAGCTTTACTGATTAAACCCTTCATTTTAATTTTAAACATTTGCATTTAAAAGGTAACTTCTTTGACTGGTAATAAATGAGGCATTGGTTATATTTAATAACTCCTATGCATTGTGGTGTCACAGCAGACCCAATGCTGTCACATTTAGGATGATAGATTTTATAAAACTGTGTTGCATAAAGATGAACCCTTTTGTGCTACCTTGCAAGGTTGCCATGGTGACGGAGCACTGCTTCATGGGAATTTCACTTTTCTGGTAATGTTAGATACTGAACCCAAAGCTGCTTCTTTAGATTGTTCTTAAATCTCACTTTTAATATGGTATCGTTTTGTAGAGACTTATGATTCATCTTTTGTATCTTTATTTTCTCAGAAATATCTCCTATAATGCTGCCATAGCTGAAATACTAAACATGTTAACTTACCAAAAGCTGAGCATAGTAGACAATCTAAAGATTTTGTTATTTTATGTTCCATGCCGTTGCTCAATTTTATAAATATTTAGGATATGTTTTGCAATTCCATACTTTCTCTGAACTATAAAAAGAAAGATCTCGGGTATTTATAGACTATGGAAATGTTTTTATCCTGGGAAAACATTACAGACAATATGCTGTAGACAGATAAATCCTGTCAATTTTTTTTAAAATTATTTTGTTGGCAAAATGAATTTAAATCTTAAATGTATGGAAAATAGTTACAAAATTGTTTTTAGGTCTGCAAATAAAACCACAATTGTTTGTGGAGTTATCATGCATTTCTCTGTAATGTGTGATGTATTTCTATTACCCTGCATAAGTAAGAAATCATGTGGGAACTGCAGTTGATTCTGACATTCATAAGCCAGTGATTTTCTTTATCTTTACAAATAAAAATGACTGACATGGAAATCCTTACTCCCTGCCTTAAGCACATATTTCTGAATGTTTGGCTGTGGATTGTTCACTGTGCTGAATCAGCCAGAACTATAATATTCTCAAGATACCGCCAACTCCTTGACATATGGCAAAAAAAACATATATATGAATGTAAGTTGTGCCATTTGGTACCCAGTTGGAACTCCCTAGCTACGCTAATGAAATTCATGCAACAGGAATATTTTTCTGGAGGAAGGATATCTTGCTATTTTCAAATGAAAACAGATAAAATAAAATGCTTTCCCGAGGAAAGTGTAGGAAATTGCTCTGCCTGTTCTTTTGCCCCATTCATATTGAATGTTCCCCCAGAGTACTGCAATATTTGTTCCGAGCATCTAGGAGAGAGACTGGCAAACATTTCACAAATGACTGAGCCAACTGAAAGCAGGTGCTGGAAGATGTGAGAGCCTCTTCCTGCGTGCCTCTGCGTGGGGAAAGATGGCACTGTGCTCAGTGTGCTAATTAAACAGGCTTCCCTTTCCCTCTTGCCTCCCATTTGAAGTAAGCTTGGAACAAAGAGGGATTGAAAAGGCCAGAAAAGGAATGTCTTAGGAGGAATGGAATGAAATGGGGAGAAGAAAAAGTCTTCCCTCTAATTCCGAAAATTTAGGCAAATGCAGTGGAGAAAAATCCCTTCCTTTTAAAGTTAGTGTTTAAACCCATCTACAGCCTGTCCCGCTGCCAGTGAAATCCTTCACTGTATGTAAGCTTGCATGCTGTCCTCAGTTTGCTAAACTTTGCACTGATAAGATTTACACTGACCCTTTGTGCTTGCTGTTTTCCTGCCTAAAATTAAGTCATTTTTAAGATGTTTGTATCATGTTGCTTACGTGAATAATTAGCTGTTCAGCACCCTAAACATTCTCTTTTTTTCTTCTAATCTTCTAATTACTGAGTAGAGTTTGTAGATGAAGAGCAAGAACTTTTTTAAATGCTTCCTCACTTGAGTGTGAGAGTTCTTGTTTTGCTTTGTCACTTTTGTTAAGATGTTAGCGTGCTGTGACCTTACCAGTTTTAAGTAACTTTCCTGTTCCCCGTATAGTAGGAGTTCTTAATCATTTTCTAAGAAACAAAATTAAACTAAAATTTCAGAAGTGTCTTGTTATGGAATATGTTAAACTAGCACTACTTTTGTTTTCATATCTTGTAAATAACTTAGGCTTCAACATTTTCCTCCAGAATATCACTATCTTTAAAAATGTAATATTATTTCAGTAAATCAGCTACAAAATTTGTCATTAATAATTGAGTTCATTAGTATACTTAAAATCACTTCTTCATTATCAACGGTACTACCAGAAGATAGGGGACAAGCTGATGAGGAAGGCTTCAAAAAAACTCTAACATTCATATTCCTGTGCTTGTTCTAAATGATAGTCGTAAGTCCCCACTTTATGTAAATGTTCATCTATATATAGAGCCTCGCCTTCTGAAATACCTGTTCATTAAGAGAGGACTTTGTCCTTGTGGCAGTCTGCTAAAATATTGATACCTTCTCTCTCTCTTTGAGAGGGAACGTTCCTCTGATCAATATGTTCAACATATGAAATGCATATGACTTTTTATCTACTGCAGTCAGATCCTGAGCTTTCTTCTTCTTCACAATATAAATTCAGACAATATTTTGGATAACAAGCATCATCAGCAGAAAATCTTCTGTTGCTATTGGCTCCTTAGTTCTGTCTGATACAGAATGAGTATGCAGGGAAATGTGCAATGCTGCAAACCAGAGAGAAGATAGAAAATATTTTTAATAATCAGCAGTTCCTTACTGTCATAAATTATTCCCAACTTGATTCTTTTTAACAGAAACATTTTTTTCATATAAATGAATAGTAGAAAAATCACTTTCACTTCAGATACAAGCTGTACCCAGGGATCCTGTAGTATTATCACTGCAAATAAAATGCAGTGACCCTTAGTATGCAAAAGGTTAAATACTTTGATAACACTTACATTTTTGTATATTTGCTGTGCTGACTCACTAAAGTGTGCACACGAGTTCTCTTCCTCTTGCCTCACTCCCTGTAATAAGTATGTCATACTCTTCAAAAAAGATTGCTTTCTTCACCCCGCCTGACAAGGTGCATACCAATTTCATTCCAAAATTTTACAATAAGCTGCTCGTTCACTTTGAACATGCTGACAGGTATCTTGAGGAAGGAACATAGCAGGATACTGCTAGATACTTCTCATAAGTAGCATTAAATTGTAGGACTTTTTAATTGCACTTTAAGAACTCTATACTATTGATGCATTTATTTATTCAAATATAACACTTAACAGTGGAGCTTAAGAAACTCACATGAGCACCCTCATGGCTGAAGCTTGTGTAGGGTGTGAAAATCAAGAATCAGATTTAGATAACATTCTCTGTAAATGAATGTTTTCTTCATGTATGTATCTGAGCATGGCTCAGTAGTAAAGCAAACCAACGCCTCACAGGAGAGAGGAGAATTGTGTCCTTTCACTCATATAACCTTAAAATAAGATCCAAAAGATGAAGTTGAGTCAGGGAGATTGCTTGTAAATTTGCCTGGGATATACAATTATTTTATGGTACCTTTTGAAGTTGTTGGGTTTTGATTTTTGATATGAAATGAAAAGTTTGACAGATATCACTGTCATTGATAAAGTGTTCTGAAAAGTGATTGTATATTAATAAATGTATTAGAAAGAAAATGAAAATGCTGCTCAAACTATTCCCTTTTTTTTAATGGGACTGGATGCTTGTACACCTCTTGGCAAAAAGGAGTCCAAAATAATAGCCCTTTTAAAGTACAGTCATCTTAATAGTCATTAAAAAAGCCTCATGAACCACATTTTTAGGTCAATGGTTTGGGTTGGATTTTCAAAAATCTGTTACTTGTAGGATAAAATCTCCGGGTTCACCACTGTACATTGTTTAAGGATATGATCTTCTTTCGCCCTGTTGCCATTGTTACCATCTGTACTCCACGCTGATGACAACTAGACTAAGGGTGATCTGTAAGTTTCTTATAGTGCAACTTACAGCAGAACTTTGTGATTTGTTTTGTTATTTTTGAAATGCAGCACTTCCAGTGGAGCTAAGACCCTCACATGAGCACTGTCATGGTAAAAGGTTGTGTAGACAACACATATGTGTCTTTAGCATCTGTCATCTAAATACTTTTTTTTCTTGGATTGGCTTCTTGTTAATGAGCATTTGAACAAAGATATACTGCTTTGGGTATGTTGGAGAGAACCCTGTAAACCTTACCACCTTGCTCCATTGAGCTTTCTTTAAGTTAGGCAGGTTCTCTAAGTGCTGACATGTTTTTGGAAGTAGACCAAGGAAACCAACCTTTATTCTTCTTTCTTAAAGACATTTCCACTGGCCTAACATTTATATCGAGTGAGCAAAGACTCTAACTGTGATATATAATGAAGACAGAACGTGCTCTCTGATGGTTTTTTTTTTTTTTTTTAAAGAACCAGTTTTCCTGGTTCTTTACTAAGTAATGTACTGATTTCAGAGCTGCTTTTCTTACTTTTATGAATCAGCACATCATAGGTCCGTAACAAAATTTTAAAACCTTTATATTTGCTTTATGCCTTTGTGATCAAAATATAGTTTCTACTTTGCGGGAGATTCTGGGTTTTAAAAATCTTCTTTCATCCCATAGAAACTGTTTTTTCAGAACTCTCTGCGAAGTAACACGTTTTGTCAATGTTGGCTATTACTGAAATAGTGTTGATGTGAGATTCATTGAATCATAATCAAAAAAGGATATACAGCTACAAATCTGGATGCAATGTGGAGTCTTCTTGGGCCACATGCTCAATTTGAGCATCACATGTGCCACAGGGACTTACCTCATCACATTTCATTGTAGAATTGGCTTCTACATTTGTAAAATATACCCTGGCCAGAGAAAATTGCTAGGACACCTGAAATGCAGTATAATATAATATATATTGGAATATTTTTAGACGTATATGACAACATTTTTTCTGGGAGACTGATTTCTTGACTGGACTCTAAAAATAAGTCAAGTGTGCTGTAGTCAAGAATAAGTCACCTAAATATCCACTATGGGGAGGTAAGAGAGGGACTTCTGAGAAGTCACTGAAAGTGTATGCAAAACGTACTCATGAGGCTTCATTTAAGGGTTTTTCAGATCGTGAACCAGAACATGCAGTGGGAAACAGAGTTATATTCTGTCCCAGTTTAACAGTGACCCACATTCAAGGGCAATGAAAGATGGAAGGATAGTCTATTCTTAAACTGTTTCATTAAGTTATCCTTCAAGGGAAGAAACTCGACTTTCTAATCTAGCATTCTTTCCTCCTCCTCAAAAAATGTTTGTTTATTTTTATAATACTTTTCCTGTAGTGTTTCATTACATTTTTTTACATTATTTTTTGTAATATTTTTAATAATTAATTATATTAGTATATATTTATTTATATTCAATTACTATTCATAATAACTGAGAGAATGTAAACATTATAAATTCCTAATCTGTCTTTTCATGAATATGAGAAGATATATACCTTCTTTCCTACAGTGCAAAAAGTATATGAACCTTTTGACCCATATCTGCAAATGTGAGAGATGTTGTGAGACACCAGTCATATTTCCAGAGTGATAAATATTCTTTCTAAGCACTAAATATATGTGTGTTTTAATGTATTTAGCATACTGTTGGACTGAGTTTATATATTGAGTAAAACACAGTAACAAAAGTAGTAGATAAATGTGACCCTGCCTCTCATTTTACGGCAAGCAAGAATTTCGACCTAACTACAACCAGTTTCAAGTGTCGTCTTGTAATTGCTGGTGCAGATACATTGGGCTTGTTTTCCAGGGACTGTATGCTCTTTATTTCCCATCTTGGTCACACTAAAAACCAGAGCGGAGACCTCCTCTTTCTCCTTTCCTCCAAATCAAATTGAACTGAAGCATGCAAGGACAAAATAAATAAATAAAAAAAAAAAAATTAAAAAAACCAAACAAAACAGTTTTCCAAGATCTTTATGGCCCAAAATAATTAATCTAGTGTATGTTATAATTACATCTAGCTACAAAAATAGAAAGTAATACAATGCTATTTTTTCAAATGCATTCATGTAATTTGTACAAATGCATTGAGGTCATCACACATTCTTTCAAGGAAAGGTCTATGTTATTTCTTTGCTATCTGGAATATAGTTGTGCTGATTTCTTGGCAGGTATTTTGACTGAGTACTGTTAAAAACCAAGATAACGTAATATGATCCTATGATTTGAAAAAAACCTGTTAGTATCGTAGATTTTTTTTACGCTATGTGCTAGGATGATTAAGGAAACTTGCAGACTTTTCCTGTTAGCTTAACCAACAGATGCTATAGCCAGCTGCAGAGCTACTTCTGATAAAAAGGATTTGAATTGACCATGACACTTGAGTACATTATTCAACTACATCTAAAACACTGTTTGCATTAACATCTACCTTAGTAAAAAAAAAAAAAAAAAAAAAAATCATAGCTTTTACTTTATTTCTCAGTATACATTTGGATCTAAAAAGATAACTTTTCATTTCTAGTCTATGGACTAAATTACTATTTTGATGAAGCAATTCACAAATACTTTTCTAGGACAGCTGGCATTTTTGGCATGTTCCCTGCTGACAGCGCTTAAGAAATGTGTACCGCTACCCAAGATTTTACATCTTTTGAGGTCTTTTTAGGATCAGGCAGTTGCAGGCAGACAAGGTGTTGCTATGGAATTCCACCCAATATTGAACAATCTTCTTTCTTTCCCTGTGGCACAATGATATTACAATGTTCTCTTTTTCTTAATAAATATTTAGCCATCTTAATTTGGACTTTTGCTAAGACAGCTATATATATATATATAGTGTTGTATGATATTATTTCAAGTCATGCATATTTTATTTATATCTTTCCATACTTGAAGATCCACAGCCATATGTTTCAGGCATATATCAGCAGGGCTGAGCATCTGTTCTTTAAAAAGATGAGGTAGTTTTGGGAAAGCTGCAAGTGATAAAACTGTCTTCAAATCCAAATTCTGTAAATCTTGAATGACCGGCACATTTACTGAGTGTAACGTACAGCAGAAATTGGTCTTCTTCCTTCCTTGCTTAAAACTTCCATGTTGGCTAGCAGGATGGGAAGCAATCTCATCCCAGATATGGTCCTACGTTTTAAGAAAGCATGTTAGATTTAATGCAGTGGTCCAGGCATAAGTAAAATGTAGCTACAATTTTGTCTCTCACACAGCCGTTCATTTTCATTTAGTCTGAGTAATTTCAGGGCTACGCAGCCAAACCTAAATGTCATTGGATTACTGTTTCTTAAAACGTCGCTGTTCGCTATTATCACAATAATATTTATTATGAAAGTAAAATGGTGGAAATTCAACTTACTGTAACTACATAAAGAAGCATTATATGCTCTATTAGTCTTTCATCTGGGTTACAGAGGTATCCCAGGCTCGGACTTGGCTCCAGAGGGGAGGAAAAAGTAACCATGACTGCCTCTCACACAGAAGTGTGTGGAGAAGTGCAGGGTCAGAAAGGAAGCTGAAATCCCATACACCATCACTCTAAGTAAGAAGGAAGTTGTGAAAAAACCCTATTATTCCCTAAGATGTCATAATTTAGTCCCTGTTCAACTGGGGGGACAGTATAGTCAAGTACTCCCCCTCTGGATTTGTGATCTTACGATAAAGATGGCTTTTTCAGACATGAGCCAGGCAGTTATTAAGGCAGAACCAAATTTTATAATATAAAGCTACTTTAATTAAGCTTTCACCTCTACGTACAGTATGTGATTGTATGTATGTTTATTTTTATTTGCTTCAGTCATTTGTGGGAAATTAATGCATTCCTCAGATTTTTTGACTAATGCTAAAGGTGTATTCTGAAGAGAAGCCTGTATATCAGGGTTAATATTTGTCTCATTTACTGGACTTTGAAGCCACTCCTTTTCATGAAAGATATTGTCAGTTCAGCATCATTTTTTTCATAGCCTGTTATAAATCTTTGA
Source organism: Charadrius vociferus (assembly GCF_000708025.1). NCBI lineage: Eukaryota > Metazoa > Chordata > Aves > Charadriiformes > Charadriidae > Charadrius > Charadrius vociferus. Next base: position 1,697,027 of record NW_009646935.1, on the reverse strand, counting down.
TGACCAGTTTTCTGGAGAGGGAGAGAGTAGAAATCATTTAAGACAACATACTGTATTGTATTTTTCAAACAGACCAACTTTTGCAAAAACAGAACTCAAACACCACAGGAGATATGAACCATGCAGTATAGCTGTTTATTAGATGATGTGTTAAAGGAAAAATGTACATTGTCTTAGTTACATATTATCTAGATTATACAGTTAAAGAACTCTTCAGTTTAGGCATTAAGAATATTGGGGAAGCTCTTTTAATGCATTTTAAAACATTAATTCGGCCACCATTTCTTCTTAAATTTTCCCAATTCTATTCCTAGCAATTTTTGCTTCAGGTGAGCCTACGTGTGTAATGAATATACAAAAGACCTCTGTATTGGTTTTGTAATATTAATTATCTGCCCTGGATGGCTGTGATTTCACTGACAATGTCATTGTGACTCAGATGCATAGCTACTGAGATCCAGATCAAAAAAGAATTAGAACGTGTGAAATGTTGCCTAAAGGTTGGGGTTGCTCAGATCCCAAAGAGAAATTTCACATACTAAGTTGTATCTAGAAATGGAAGTCAGGGCAGATCACATGTGGAGCGGCATGCAAGAGGCCACTGCACTCAGGCTAGCTAAAAATAAATGCAGAAGAGAGGAATAGATGGGAAATTCCACACTCTACAAAGTTTAAGTGACCTGATACAGTACAGGACTAGGCTCCAATGTGCGATCTTTAAAGTCTGTAACAGCTTTCTTATTTTAGGCATGGAAGGTATCTTCTTTTTAAAAAAAAAAAAAGAAGGAAATTTTTTTTTTGGTTCTTTTTAGTATATTCCTGTAGTGTTTTCTCAGGAAGTAGGGTATCAACTTCAATGCACTGCTAACTAGCAGGATACAGTATCTCTGCATCTCAGGTGCAGGTGTACTTAATTTATGGACCTCAGGCCTATATGGTCTTTTATGTTAGTTAACTGGTCATGATTTGCCATGGAATTGGGTGGTAAGAGACTGGTTTTGCTAATTTTGTTCTAAGACCTGATTCTATGCTAAGTATTTAAAAGTCAATTTTGATTCTTGATCAGAGTGAAACTCGTGAGATTTCCAGCCGATCTCTGGGCTCCTCGTTTTAGTCCTTTGTCTTCTAAGCTCTGGGGTTGGGGTTTGCAGCAGCTTTGTTCATCATTTGATGTTTATTGTTTATAATGAAAGTTGAGATTATTATGCACCACAGTGAGGAGAATCAAGATTCTCATTGGAAAGC